>NC_030825.1:7880931-7968724 GCF_001704415.2 Capra hircus | reverse complement strand
TTTTGATCTATTTCAGAACATCCCTGAGGAACTGGCTCCAGTGTTCACTGACAAGTATTTAGGAGGAACACAAGACCCTGCCCAAAAGGAAGACCTGCTCCTGGACTTGATTGGAGATGGGTTGTTTTGTGTGCCATCTGTGAACACGGCCGTTACCACAGAGGTGAGTCTTCGTCCACTGTACAGGAGAGGGACACTGACCCCCACCCCGCTTCACACTGTATTCTGTCTTAACCGTCAGCATAGAAAGATATAAGAAACTTCAAGATCCATTCCAGATAGCCGGGGGCGGGGCTCGGTCCCATTTTGGTTTCCACCAGAAGCAGACTCTGAGAAAGGATCTAACTGCAGGCAGTGTATCTGGGGGTGACCCCAGGTAACCCTGGTAGAGGAGTGGAGAAGTGACAGGGATGGAGAAGGAAGTCAGTCTACCCTGTGCTGCCAAGCGAGTGTCCACCATGGACACCTGGAGCTGGGGAACCAGCAGAAGACGCGGCTCAGGGTTTTCCCCAGTCAGCGGCAAGAGAGCTGGGCTCTTTATCCTCCAGCTTTGATGAGTCATCAGTTGAAGGCTGTTCCCAAGGGCAGTTAATTCCCTGGTGCTTTGATCTGCTGTACATGTGGGCAGAGTGGTCTCTGGCTGCCGAAGACCTCAGGCAAAGAGCTCCAGATGCAGGAGCTGGAACTCTGGCCAGTGCGCCCAGAAGCAGGGGACATGGGGAGACACCAACAGTCTCTGCCCAGGGGTCCCTCACCTGAATTACAGTAGTCTGTGGGGCCACAGGGCAAATATTGATGGTTTTGTATTAGAAGCCTTCCAAGGTCAGAGATAGCTTCAAACTAGTTTGTTAACTTGTGGAGCTGGAGATAGCTTGAGGCCACATGTCGGATCAGGAATGTTGTCTGGGACCAAGAAAACCCAAAGGACGGAGCAGAGGGAGATATGGGGCAAGTGGTCTGGAGAATGTTGATGTCTGCAGCTGGCCTTGTTCCATGCCAGTGTGTGCAGGGTCTATCGCAGGACCTTTCAGCATATCCCAAGACTGTGTGAGGGGGCCCTAGGGGCCTGAGGCCAAGGATGGAGGAGCTCACCTGGACAGGAGGTGTCCTTTTGGAGTGCCTTACTGAGGTTCTTACAGCACCCTCCCTTTCCAGGAGCTATCTCTCATCTAGTCTGCAAGGCAGGACATGGTTCTCTGACCCAGATCACCCTTTCTAACCATGCTAGAAGGGTTTTAGAATTTGGGACTCTATAAGCCTAATGAAAAGTAGCTACAGAGGATGAGATGGCTGGATGGCATCACTGACTCAGTGAACGTGAGTCTGAGTGAACTCCAGGAGTTGGTGATGAACAGGGAGGCCTGGTGTGCTGCAATTCATGGGGTCGCAAAGAGTCGGACGTGACTGAGCGACTGAACCTAACTGAACTGAACAGCTGACCTACCAGGTCCCCCCAGTTCAATACAGTCATGGATAGGTTCTGGTTACCCTTCCTCCTCCCTAGGGTCTTGATGAAGCTCTTCAGCCAGGGGCGGCCTGGGGTCAGAACTGTTCTTTCACAAACGTGGTCTTGTCTCTCCGTACATGTGGTTTCCTCTGATTCATTGTCTGTTGACCTAGTCATCTGGGATGTGTCAGGACGTGTCAGACCCACATCAGAGTCATTTTTGCTTGGGATTCCCAGACTTTATCAACATTATGCTTTGCTTTTTTAAACTTTTTGTACTTGTCTTAAGTCTTTTTTTATACAGAAGAGAACTTATTCTGAATATAAAAATTAACATCTTATAGAACATTTTGAAAATATGGAAACACATGAAGAAGAAACAAGAAATTTCTAGTTTCTAGTCAAATTTCTAGTCAAAGCTAGCTCTGACCTTGGAAGCCTTCAAAGTTCATAAAAATATCTGCTATAAATTTTTGACATATTTTCTTCATTAATCTTCCCATGTCTTACATATCATTTAAATGTTAATTTTATATTGTGGTTTTTTTCATGGAATCCTATATGGTAAGCATTTCCTCAATGTCAATGAAAACTCATAAAAAGCATCCATTATCTCATGGAATAATACATTAAAATTTACTTTAGTATTCCTGTCCTATTGGATATTGAGGCAGGCTGACCATACCTTGATGCTGTAAAACATTATGCTCAGTCTTATGTGCATATATCTTTAACCAAATCTCTGATGATTTTTTTTTTTAGATTTGATTACTAAAGGTTTAATTACTAGGCTAGCCTGTAGGACCATTTTAAAGTTCTTGATACATACTGTGAAATTGCTTCCAGTATATAAGAATGAGTTTTTCCTAATTCTGTCTGTTAAGATACTCAGATTAAAAAATAAAAATAATGCTGCCAACTTCATAAGCCCCTCCTTACCAAATAAAGAAAAAAGAACCTCACACTGTTTAAATTTGTGTATTTTTTATTGCTGACTCTTTCCTTTCCTCTGCTTTTCTTATTGTTCCTAAATGTTATTATTCAAACCTGTGCCCTACTTATTCTTTTGAAGACTTGTGTTGTGGTTGTAAGAATTTAATAAATCTCCGAAGTTTAAGGCAGAAATTTTAAAAAGAAAAATAAACAAAGATATCTTTTGGGCAACATGCTCCCAAAAATAATTTCTCCCATTCATGAAAGTTCTTTCGCCTATGTTTGGATCATGAGTTCTTTCTAAAACTTTAAAATGGCAGAGCCAAGGTTAAAGCCCCTCCTTATGGCATTCTCTGCTTGACCTTGAAGTAAGGTAAAGTGAAGTGACTCAGTCGTGTCCGACTCTTGGCGACCCCATGGACTGTAGCCTACCAGGCTCCTGTGTCCATGGGGTTTTCCAGGCGAGAGTACTGGAGTGGGGTGCCATTTCCTTCTCCAGGGGATCTTCCCCACCCAGGGATTGAACCCGGGTCTTCAGCATTGCACACAGATACTTTACCATCTGAAGCACCAGGGAAGCCCCCAGCCTTGAAGCAACTGGTTAATAAGTGGCCTGTGGGACCACAGAGGATTGCTTCTTCCAAAAACCACCTCTTGCTAAACCAAAGTGCGAAGATGGGGGATGAGGGAGGCAATTAAATTGTTTCACATCCTTCTGTTGGGATGGCATATATTGTTAAACTACTTTGTGGGGAAATTTTAATGATGTGAAGCAATTATTATGGTCATATGTAATAACACATAGTTATCAATAGTGTCATAGTTTCATATGCATAAGTGGAATAAGTTCTGAAATATCAATGGAGGTTTCTCTGAGCAGTGCGATTATAAGTGATCATTTTGTTCATTTTCCTTTTTTTTTTTGGCATTTTCCAAATGTGATAGTATCCCCAAGGCAGGGAGGCAATGTTGTGACATCTCCCCACCAGTCTGCCCTGGGGCCTGACCCTTCCGCATTAGAGTCACTGGCTGTGGCATAACTATCAATGCAAAGCACAGAAGTCCCCAGGTAGGGGACCCACGAGTTAGCCCTGAAGGAGCAAGTTGGACGTCTCTCCTGAAGCATCAGCAGGAAAACTGACATCTTCTTGGGGCTTCAAGAGGGGGTGGAGAGAGAGGAGAGGAGAGGGAAGGAGAGAGGCCAGGAGAGAGGGTCTGTCCCCTTCCTCAGCCCCTTCTCCCTTCAGCCACTGCTGCACACTCCCTGGGCCAGGCAGGAAGCAAGGCGCGTGAGAGGATGGACACAAAGGGTAGGAAATGCCAGACTGAGGTTTCCTGAGAGCGGGGAGCAAACTTTCCCCTCTCTGCATAGGTTTGTATTTAAATCTGCACTCTCAGGCTCACAGCTTGAATTTACTTCACTCTTCTGGGAATACACGTGAAAATCACTGGAAAGGTTCAAAAATGGGCATAATGGAAGACACCTGTCAGGCTGCAGGTATTCTCAAAGGAAATGAAGACTAGCCTGTTAGCAATGAAATGCAATAAAGTGTGCGTGTATGGACGTCCTTGTGCATGGGTGATCAAAAGGGGCTTATGTGAACTGACCCAGTGCCCCTATATTTATTTAGAATGGAGCTACTCAAGGTTTGAACATTCATTCATTCACTCTTCACTTACTCATTCAACAAATACCCAGCTCAAATCCTTTTCCACCTCTCCCAACTATGCACCCTTAAGCAAGTGATGAAATTTTTCCAAAATTTTTCATGTGCTCATAACCAGGGGCTTCCTGTAGGAACACACAAGGTTGGCACACAGTTGGTTCTCACAATGGGCAGCTGCTATTAATACTGTTGTTGTTCACTCAGGACTAGGCATGCCCCCAATTTCCTGATTGCTCACAGCCCCGCGGAGACCTTGATACCATCAAGTGTGCGTCTGCTGAAATGAACCGTGTATGAATCCTTGTTTCCCAGATGCTGGAGTCCCGACCTACATGTACGAGTTTCAGTATCGCCCAAGCTTCTCACCAAAGGTGAAACCCAAGACAGTGATAGGGGACCACGGGGATGAAATCTTCTCTGTCTTCGGGATTCCAGTTTTGCAAGGTGATGGCCCTTTGGTGACTATAAACTTGGAGTTAGGAGATCCAGGTTCAAGTTTATTTGGTGACCTTGGGCAGGTTCCTCCTTCTCTGCAGGTCTTAGTTTCCTGAATTCACCATAACGGGGTGGAAGGACGAAGGTCCCAACCATTCTCTTGCTCTAATGTACCTGATGGAGAATGCACATCCTTGTGCCCTAACCCATGGTCACTCTAAGAATCCAGACCTGGGCATCAGCAAGATGGGAGCTGGGTCACCCACAGGGCCCTGCTCAGGGCTAGAAGGTCACCACTCACTCTGCCCTCACAAGAACACATCAGAATGTGCGTGAGGGTGAAGTTAGACTTGTTATTAACCTGGAATCAGGATTAACGTGTGTCTGTGTATCCAATCATCTATCTGTCTAAAACTCATATCTTTTAATATCATAATATATCTAGATGTGTAATATTAAAAAACAAAAAGTCACAGATGTCTTCAATGCCTTAACCATTAGCAACTACAGACAAATTGTGTCTGACACATCGCAGAACTGTTCGTTACACCCAATGCCTCTGGGCATTTCCTGGTTGGGTGGCTTTTGCGGGATCTTGCAGCTCGGTTATTTTCCAGATTCTGTGAAAATGTGTGTGGATCAAGAACACCGAGAAAAGACCCAAAGGAGAGCCTCCTGGGAGTGGGGTTACTCTAGCAGCAACCCTGGGGTGTGTCCCTGAAACACTGAAGGCGGAAGGGCAGTCGGGGGGGTGCAGAAGACAAGGCAGTCAGCTTATGGATCAACTGCAGCCCTTCACTGAGCCCAGCCTCAGTCAGTAACTGTCAAGCTTGAAGTCCACTTGTGTTTCCCAAGATCTTCTCAGAATGCAGGCTTAGACTCAGTAGGTCTGGAGTAAGGCCCCCATTTCTGAATCTGTTAACAATTTCTCAAGTGCTGCTACTGCCCATGAACCACTCTTTGAGCAGCACTGGCTTTGTCTCCTCCCCACAGATGGTGCCTCAGAAGAAGAGATCAATCTCAGCAAGATGATGATGAAATTCTGGGCCAACTTTGCTCGGAATGGGTGAGCTGCTGGCAGACATGGAGCAGGGTTGGGCATGTCTGTTGGGTGGGGGGGAGCTTCCAACGTGTGATGGTCAAACGCCCCGCCCTGTGACCTCTGAGATGAGAGCTCCCCGTGATAGATTGGCTGCCCAGGACATGGTCAGCCTCCTATCTCTGGAGGCATACGAGCCTGTGGCAGAAATGAAGCCGGGGTTCCCTGACAGTCTAAGAGGTCTAAGACCATACAGCAGCTTTGGGGAATTTCTGTTTGATTTTCTTCTAGGAACCCCAATGGGAAGGGGCTTCCCCACTGGCCAGCATATGACCAGAAAGAAGGGTACCTTCAGATTGGTGTCAACACTCGGGCAGCCGAGAAGCTGAAAAGTGAGAAAGTGGCTTTCTGGAACGAGCTTCTGTCCCAGGAGGCAGCAAAGAAGGTCCCACAATCAAAACATGTTGAGCTGTAAACGGGGGTTTCTCTAGAAGGGTTTGTGTGCCAAAGAGGCATCTTATTGTGGAGGCTGAGGAATTATCCAGTGGGAGTGGCAGAGGTCTGGGAGGGGGAGTTTCTGTTTCTGTGGCCTCAATTTGGAAATAAATGTTCTTTTGGAGACCAAGTCAATGTCTTTGTCTTGCGCTGAAATTAAGTCTTCCTCCTCAGTGAAAGAAGGTGAAGACAGTGGGCACCATTGGCAGGAAGGTGCTCTGGCCGTTCTGGCTTGACCTCTGGATGTGCAGAGTGGAGCGGGCTGGGCCCTGGGAGGTGCTGAGGGGGCTGCTGCATTGCTCCATGCCTCTGGGCCACCTACAACTCCAGTGAGAGGATGTGGGGGACCAGAGTGCCGTGTCCCCCTCCTCCATGCGGAGCTGCCTGTCGAGATGGAGGCGACACAGACTGAGGATGTCCTGGAGTGGGAAAGAGGGGCACGGGGCATGGCGACATGTGGCATGGCTGCCTGGCCCTCACTGGCCCTCCCGCAGGTCTACACTGCTTTCTCCAACTTACGTGTTATCCTTCCAGGCCCCTCCCTGGGGCCATCTCTTCCAACAACTCATATGAACCCTCTCTGCGGCCTGGACCACATCAGGGCCAAGCAGTGACCACTTTGGAGTGAGTCCCTGAAGTGTCACCTGAAAACGGTCTCTCAGAATGCCTGGGGTGACTTCTGGCTTCTCCTGGGATGTAGAAATCTCTAAGAAATTACGGCCACACTTTCTGCAAGAAAAATCTGGATTATTCCCAGTTTCATGACTTTTTCTGATTCATTCAAAGAGGTTGCAGGGCAATTACCCTGAAGTCTGAAGGAAGACGGGCCCTGTGGAGGAGAGATGGGACATGCACCCTGGCGGACTGTCTGCTGACAGGTGGAAGATGGAGTCACCGTGTGTGTGAGTAGAGTGACTTAAAGTGAAAATCAAGCGTTAAAGGCCAATTGTGAGCGAGTATGGGAGTATACAATCCTCAGAAACCAAGGACCCACAGAGGTGTTTGCTCATGGCAGGCCCTTCTCCCTGGACCTCTATCAGAGAGCTTTGAGAAATACTGGTAACAGGTAGTAAGATCAGAGAAAGCCTGTCCTAGGAGGGCAGGCTAGAAGCCCTGCTCAGACACTTCTTCTCCTAAGAAATGAAATCTCTTAACCGCTGGGAAAAGGCAGCAAACCCATCCCCTATGGGCCCTGGGGAAGACCTACTGAAGCTGAGGGAAAGGAAAATTTTAGGTTGAAAGCTGGATACATTTTTTTTTTAATCAGTAACATAATTTAGCTATAGTTATCCAGAATTTTAAGTGCTCCCCTTTCCAATGTCATAGAACTCATCTTTTGAGTTTGCAAGTGAGGACTTTACAGGTCAAAAAGGAATGGACTTTTACTGGGTGTCTGCTGCCACCTAGTGGTAATTCATTGCAAGCTACGGGAAATTCCAATTTAGTCTTAACTAATTGGAAACTCTTGATGAAAGTGAAAGAGGAGAGTGAAAAAGTTGGCTTAAAGCTCAACATTCAGAAAACAAAGATCATGGCATCTGGTCCCATCACTTCATGGAAAATAGATGGGGAAACAGTGGAAACAGTGTCAGACTTTATTTTGGGAGGCTCCAAAATCACTGCAGATGGTGACTGCAGCCATGAAATTAAAAGACGCTTACTCCTTGGAAGAAAAGTTGTGACCAACCCAGATAGCATATTGAAAAGCAGAGACTTTACTTTGCCAACAAAGGTCCGTCTAGTCAAGGCTATGGTTTTTCCAGTGGTCATGTATGGACGTGAGAGTTGGACTATGAAGAAGGCTGAGCACCGAGAATTGATGCTTTTGAACTGTGGTGTTGGAGAAGACTCTTGAGAGTCCCTTGGACTGCAAGGAGATCCAACCAGTCCATCTTAAAGGAGATCAGTCCTGGGGATTCATTGGAGGGACTGATGCTGAAGCTGAAACTCCAATACTTTGGCCACCTCATGCAAAGAGTCGACTCATTGGAAAAGACTCTGATGCTGAGAGGGATTGGGGGCAGGAGGAGAAGGGGATGACAGAGGATGAGATGGCTGGATGGCATCACCGACTCGATGGACGTGAGTCTGAGTGAACTCCGGGAGTTGGTGATGAACAGGGAGGCCTGACGTGCTGCAATTCATGGGGTCGCAAAGAGTCAGACACAATTGAGCGACTGAACTGAGTCACCCAACCAGCACGTCAAAAAGTTGAGACCTTCAGACTTGCTTTGCTCAGATCCTAGAACGTGGTTCTAAGTTTACAGCTGACAAGCCCTTGAGTAAACAGTTTGGAGTTAGCATGAGCTGATATATGTAGTGACCTCCCCTCCCCACCCCCTTTTTTCCCCTAGGGTCTTAGTTTGAATTTTTAGGACCTTGACTTTGCCCCCAACTTTCCTGCTACTAAAAACCCTATTTGAAATGCATTTATAAATTTATAGTCAAGCATGGCTGAACTCATCCTGTGAAGATGTTTTTGAGAATTTTGTAGTACAATTGGAGATAATTATATGTATTTCAGTTCAGTTCAATTCACTTCAGTCACTCAGTCGTGTCCGACTCTTTGCAACCCCATGAATCGCAGCACGCCAGGCCTCCCTGTCCATCACCAACCCCCGGAGTTCACTGAGACTCACGTCCATCGAGTCGGTGATGGACTGACCTGCATATAGGTTTCTCAAGAGGCAGGTCAGGTGGTCTGGTATTCCCATTTCTTGAAGAATTTTCCACAGTTTATTGTGATCCACACAGTCAAAGGCTTTGGCATAGTCAATAAAGCAGAAATAGATGTTTTTCTGGAACTCTCTTGCTTTTTCGATGATCCAGCGGAAGTTGGCAATTTGATTTCTGGTTCCTCTGCCTTTTCTAAAACCAGCTTGAACATCTGGAAGTTCACAGTTCACATTATTGCTGAAGCCTGGCTTGGAGAATTTTGAGCATTACTTTACTAGCATGTGAGAAGAGTGCAATTGTGCAGTAGTTTGAGATCTCTTTGGCATTGCCTTTCTTTTGGATTGGAATGAAAACTGACCTTTTCCAGTCCTGTGGCCAGTGCTGAGTTTTCCAAATTTGCTGGCATATTGAGTGCAGCACTTTCACAGCATCATCTTTCAGGATTTGAAATAGATGAACTGAATTCCATCACCTCCACTAGCTTTGTTCGTAGTGATGCTTTCTAAGGTCCACTTGACTTCACATTCCAGGATGTCTGGCTCTAGGTGAGTGATCACACCATCGTGATTATCTTGGTCAGGAAGATCTTTTTTGTACAGTTCTTCTGTGTATTCTTGCCACCTCTTCTTAATATCTTCTGCTTCGGTTAGGTCCATACCATTTCTGTCCTTTATCGAGCCCATCTTTGCATGAAATGTTCCCTTGGTATCTCTATTTTCTTGAAGAGATCTCTAGTCTTTCCCATTCTGTTGTTTTCCTCTATTTCTTTGCATTGATCGTTGAGGAAGGCTTTATTATGTCTCCTTGCTCTTCTTTGGAACTTTCCTTTTCTCCTTTGCTTTTCACCTCTCCTCTTTTCACAGCTATTTGTAAGCTTCTTCAGACAGCCATTTTGCTTTTTTGCATTTCTTTTTCTTGGGGATGGTCTTGCTCCCTGTCTCCTGTACAATGTCACGAACCTCCGTCCATAGTTCATCAGGCACTCTGTTTATCAGATCTAATTAAAATAACTAGATGTAACTTTATCATTAAAATAACAATAAATATTTAGGATTTACATAAACTTCATTGGTAAAGCAACAGCAGGATTTGGGAGAATTTGACTCCAATTTTGAAAGGAGTCCTACTGTAGGTAAAATGCCATCAAACAGCATTGCATGCTACCGAGAAATCATTTATGAAATGAAGAGCCAATCAATGCACAGACTTCACTGTTATATTTAAAAATTGCCGCAGTCACCCCAACATTCAGCAGCAACACCCTGATCAGTCAGCAGCGATCAACATCAAGGTAAGACCCTCTACCAGCGAAAAGACTATGACTTGCTGAAGGCTCAGATGATGGTTAGCACTTTTTTTTTAAGCAAAAAATGTATTTTTAAATTAAGGTATGAGCATTGATTTTTTTTTAAACATAATGCTATTGAATGCTTAATAGACTATTATGAAAGAAAGAAAGTGAAGTCGCTTAGTCATGTCCGACTCTTTGCGACCCCATGGAGTGAAGCCTACCAGGCTTCTCCGTCCACGAGGTTTTCCAGGCAAGAATACTGGAGTGGGTTGCCATTTCCTTCTCCAGAGGATCTTCCCAACCCAGGGATCGAACCCAGGTCTCCCAAATTGTAGGCAGACTCTTCACCATCTGAGCCACTTGGGAAGTCCTAATAGACTGTTGTAGGGTGTAAATACAACTTTTATATGCGCTGGGAAAACAAAAAATTCAGAGATTACCCAACCCCTTACTTTCAGTTTGTGTGCCTCTTTCGATCTGCAGTGAAGGGTTAGCCGCTCAGTCGTGTCCAGCTCTTCGTAACCCCACGTGCTGGGGCTCGCCAGGCTCTTCTGTCCACGGGATTCTCCAGGCAAGAATACTGGAGCGGGTTGCCATTTTCTTCTTCAGGTTAGATCTGAAGTGACTCTCTTTTCTCTTCTTGTGTCTCTTGGATCCCTATAATGTGAATGGTATTCTGCTTGATGTGGTCCTATAGGTCCCTTAAGTTATCTTCATTTTTTAAAGTTCTTTCTTTTCTCTTTGCTGCTGTCTTTGAGTAAGCTCCACTGCCCTGTCTTCCAAGTCACTGATTCTTTTTAATGCTTCTTTCAGTCTGCTGTTGAAGCCCTCCAGTATATTTTCTGGTTCAGTTCTTGTATTCTGCAGGCCTGTGATTTGTTTGGTATCTTCTCGTGTTTTCTCTTTGCCGAAATTCTGCTGTGTTCATCCTTTCCTCTCCCAAATTCAGTGAGCACCCTCATGACCACTACTTTTAGACTTCTACTGGGTAAATTGCCTATTTGTATTTCATTAAGGTTTTCCTGGGGTTTTAATCTTGTTCTTTCATTTGGAAAATATTCCTCTATCTCCTCATTTTGTTTTACTCTCTGTATTTGTTCCTATGTATTGCTATTAGGCAAAATAGCTATCTCACCCAGTCTTGAAGTAACAGACTCGAGTAGGAGATAAAACAGCATTTAACCTGACCTAGCTTGGGTTGTCTTTTAGTCATTTGTGATTATCTAAGCAGCCTGATTTTTTTTTAATTTTGTGGTTTAGAGTTTTCTTTTAACTTTCTGTTTTATATTGGAATATAGTCAGTTAACAATGTTGTAATAGTCTCAGGCAGACAGCAAAGGGACTCAGCCACACACATCCATGTTTCCCTCCCCCTAAGCGCTTTCCCATCCAGGCTGTCACATAGCATTGAGCAGACTTCCCTGTGCTGTGCAGTAGGTCCGTATTGGTATCCATTTTAAATACAGCAATGTGTACATGTCGATCCCAAGCTCCCTAACTATCCCTTCCCCACATCCTTCCTCCCTGACCACCATAAGTTCATTCTCTAAGCCTGTGAGTCTGTTTCTAAGCAGCCTGTTTTTTTCTTGCTAGGTGCCAGTTTTTGAGGGTGTCAAGAACTTTCTGATTTTTGAGACCCCAGGGACCCAGAAATATAAAACTCTTTGCCACCAGAGTGAACCACTCAGAGGGTGTCCCCATTATGGCTTGCGTGTGTCTGCCGGCTTTGGGGGAGGGTCGCACGAGCAATGCAAGGGCAGGGTTCTTGCCCAGCCAGGTTTGGCAAGACTGTAGGCACCCACCCAACTGGCTTTGGTGGGACTGCAGAAGTGGTACAGGGGTGAGGCACTTGCTTGGTCAGCTTTGGTGGGGCCAAGGGAAAGTCTCAGATGCAGGACATTCCCCCCAGAGCTAGCAGGTCAGAGGCAGGGTGCAGAAAACGTGTCTGCCAAGCTTATGCTAGCAAGGTAGAAGGAGAAGCAAAAAGGGTGCCCACCAGTGCCTGTGTCCCCAGACAGCATCCCAGCAGGTTCCTGCCCCTCCAGCAGATGCTTGAGGATTACCAAATAAATCTTCTTCACGAATGGTCTAGGCATCTTTCAAGAGGCTGCTTTTGTGCTAGATCCCAGGCAAGTGAGTTTGAGTATGATCTCTCTAAGAGAAATCTCCATTCCCTATAGGCCCATAGTTCTCCTGAACAGGAGCACTGTTGGTTTTTAAAATCAGGCATCCTGGGAGCTGTCTCTCCAGTTCAGGTCCCAAGGGCTAGTGGGCACAGAGCCCTCGCTCCTCAGGGATAAGTAGTGTGCGTGTGAGATCCCTCCTGCTTGTGGGTCACCATACTGGGGTGGGGTTTGGGGACACGACGACTGCCCAGCCAGCCCATCTTCATGTGGCCCTTTGCTGTAGAGGAGCTGATCTACTACCATTGGTTACCAGTGAGATATTTTCTTCTGTAAATTTCCTATCTCTAGCTGTGGTCTTTCATTCTTAGAGAAGTCCCTTTAGCATTTATTGTAAAGCTGGTTTTCTGGTATCGAACTCTTAGCTTTTGTTGTTTAATCTCTAAGTCATGTCTGACTCTTTTGTGACCTCATGGACTGTAGCATGCCAGGCTCCTCTGTCCATGGGATTTCCCCAGCATGAATCCTGGAGTGGGTTGTCCTTTCCTGCTCCAGAGAAAATCCAATTTTCCCTCGCCAGGTGGATTCTTTACCACTGGGTCACCAGGGAAGCCTTCTTTTAGCTTAAACTCTTTATCTTATTTTCAAACCTGAATGATATCCTTGTTAGGTAGAGTATTCTTGACGGTAGGATTTTTCCTTTCATGACTTCAAATATGTCATGCCACTGCCTCCTGACATGTATAGTTTCTGCTGAAGAGTCAGCTGATGCTTTATGAGAATTTCATTAGGCATAACTAGTTGGTCTAACCTTGGTGCTTTTAATAGTCTCTCTTTAACTTTTGACATGTTGACATTTTGTCTTGGTGTGGACCTCTTGGGACACTCTGTCCTCCCTGGATCTGGATTTCTGTTTCCTTTCCCATATTACGGAAGTTTTCAGCTATCATTTCTTCAAATAAAATTTCTGCCCCTTTCTCTCTCTCTTCTCTTTCCCTATCCTGCAAATGAAAGTATACTTGATATTGTCCCAGTGAAGTGAACTTGCTCAGTCGTGTCCGACTCTTTGCGACCCCATGGACTGTAGCCTACCAGGCTCCTCCCTCCAAGGGATTCTTCCTCCATGGGATTTTCCAGGCAAGAGTACTGGAGTCGGTTGCCATTTCCTTCTCCCGGGGATCTTCCTGACCCAGGGATTGAACCCGGATCTCCTGCATTCCAGGCAAACGCTTAACCTCTGAGCCACCAGGGAAGCCCAGTTGTCCCAGAGGTCTTTTAAACTATTCCAATTTTTTTTATCCTTTTTTCTTCCTTTTGCACTCTGGGGATCCCCACTACTCTGTCCTGCAGTTCACTGATTTGTTCCTTCATATCACCTATTCTGCTGATGGTTCCTTCTGGCGTGTTTTAATTTCAGTTGTTGTATTCTTCAGCTCTATTTTCTTTTATACTTTCTAACTCTCTGTGGTGCTTCTCACTGTGTTCATCCATTCTTCTTGAGTATGTTGAGGCTCTTCATATTCATTACCGTGAACCCTTTATGGAGTAGATTGCTTATCTCCAGTTCTTCTGGGGTTTTATCTTATTCCTTCCTTGTAACATATTTTCCTTTTGCCTCCTTTTGCCTAGCTCTGTTTTTATTTTTTTGTATTAGACAGGTCAGTTACATTTCCCAGTCTTGGAGAAGTGGCCTCATGCAGTGGTTGTCCTGCAGGAGCCAGCAGCACACTCCCTCAGGACACCAAAAGTAGAGGCTCTAGTGGTGCCGCCTGTGTGGATTGCCAGAGTCCTCCTATTTCGGCAGGGCAGACTACTGTGGGCCCATAGTAGGTGGGGCTGGTCCCTGGCCCAGGTGGCTGCCAGGGGATCCTGAATTGGGGGTAGGTCCCAGGGCTGGTTTCAGCCCATTCATGGCAGGGCCATGTGCCAGTATGGTTGGCTGCTGAGGCTGGGTGGTTTTATGGTTGGTGCTGACCTGTTGGTGGGTGAGGCTGGTTCTGGGCCTGCTGATGGGCAGAGCTGTGTCCCAGAGTGGCTGACTGCTCAGCCTGAGGGGTTCTGGGACTTGTGCCACTAACTGGGAGATAGGGAAGAGTCCGTGTAACGGGCTAGAGGGAGGGCTCCCAAGCGGCACTTGCGAGCCCTGGTGCCCTAGTGGTAGAACGGGCACCCATAAGTGGCTGCCGCTGCACTATTTTTCCTCGGGGCATGTCCCGGTTGTCCCCTGCCTCTTCAGGAGGCTCTCCAAGATCAGACCTAGGCTGCTTTCAAATGACTGCGTCCTTGCTGGATCTAAGAGCATGTGGTATTTTGTGTGCACCATTCCCAAGGCCTCCAGTTCCCCTGCATGCTGGCCTTCAAAGCCAGAGATCCTGGGGGCTGGTCTCCCTGGTGTAGGCTCCCCAGGGCGGGGGCCCTGATGCCGGCAGGACTCAGACTCCTCGCTCCTCGGGGAGAACCCCTTCAACTCTGCCTATCCTCCCATTTGTGGGTCACCTGTGCAGGGGGTGTGGGTCCTCTCCATCCGTCCTCTTGTACTGCTGTTTCCTTCTTTGTATCTTAGTTGTGGAAAACCTTTCCTGCTAGTCTTCAGGTCGTTCTCATTGTTACCCTAGTTGGAGTGCCTGTTGGAGGAGGTGAGTTCAGGGTCTTTCCACTCCACCATGCTGGCCACTCCCTTAGAAAACCGTTTTCCTGAAAATCAGTTTCTCCGTGGGAAAAGCATACCACTGATGATCAGCTAGTGATATAAGGATGGGACCACTTTGTCCACCACCATGACCCCTAGGTAGGTGATCAGGCATTGTCTTCATCAAGGGTCACTGTTACTGCAGTCACTTCCTGGAACTTCAGGAGACTTTTCCTTTTGACACTCAGATCTCTGGACAGAAATAACACTATGTTGAGGCTTCCAGGGTCCTTCTGATGCCCTGTTGTGACCAGGTGATTGGATTCCCCAGATGCAGTCCAGTTGTAGGAATGGCAGAAGCAGGGCCCACGTGGGGAACTTTGGCCTGGGTGGATCTTGGAGGGGAGAGCTGCACTCTTGATGCACAGAAGTTGGGGATAGCTACACCCCCACTTTCACAGTTACCTGACCCCTCTAAGCCAAAGGGCTGTCTATTGCCTCCATTCTGCATCCATCTGTTGGGGGCTCCCTCTTCCCCGCACATCGACTCCCTCTCTCTGCTCTGAAAGTAGTAATCATTGTGCTATCATCTTTCAGCTTCTAAAATACTCTTGCCATCAACCCCTCTTCTGTTTTGTTTGGACACAGCTGCTTGTGCCTTAATAAACGTTATTTTGCTCTCCTTTTAGAAAAACTTGGAAGGGAGTGGAAATAAATGCATGGGTTTTTTAAATAGATTTTTAAAATATTTATTTATTTGGCTGTGTCAAGGCTTAGTCGTGTGGTGTGGGATCTTTTGCTACCGTCTATGGACTCTAGTTGTGGCAGGCAGGCTTAAGAGTGTTCAGGTTCAGTAGTTGTAGCCTGTGGGCTTAGTTGTTCTGAGGCATGTGGGATCTTAGTTCCCCATCCAGGGATCGAACCTGCATCCCCTGCATGGCAAGGTGAATTCTTAACCACTGGACAACCAGGGAAGTCCCCATAAATGCAAGTTTTGATCCTTCTTCTTTAATAGCAAGTGCCAAACTGCTTTCTTAATAAACACTTAAAAACAATATCATATATGTTACTACATTTTTGACTGCTATGTAGCATCCCACTGTAGAAACACTTAATAAATTATTTAACCATTTACTTTGTTGGTCATAGATTATTTCATACTTTTTACTACTATCAGTATCACTGAGGTGAACAATCTGATACAGACATCTTTGAGCACATTCAGGATTATTCCTCAGTAGAGATAGCTGCCATCTGTGGGGTCGCACAGAGTCAGACACGACTGAAGCGACGCAGCAGCAGCAGAGAATAGCTAGGGCAACCCGGATATCCTTTGTGAGTATTTGGATGTGTTCAACTGCTTCAGTCGTGTTCGACTCTTTGCAACCCCGTGGACTGTAGCCCACCATGCTCCTCTCTGTCCATGGGATTCTCCAGGCAAGATCACTGGAGTGTATTGCCATTTCCTTCTCCGGGGGGATAGATTTTGCCAAATTGCCCCAAGAAATGCTGTATTAATTTATCTCCTACATCAGTTGTGAAACTTCCTGTTTTTCTTGCCAATACTCGGCACAACCACTAAAACTGTCATGAGGTGATTCCTTGCCAATTGGATAGGTACGGTTTGATATGTATAGTTTTAATTTGCACATCTTGATGTTCATTCTTATTGTACTTTGGAGTGACATTTTGTATATATGTGTAGCTTGAAGGGTACTTGAAACCTGGGTGATATGTTGGGGGAACCGTGGACTGATTCAACCTCCGCCCACACCGCACACTTGTGCCCAGTCCCCAGTGTGCTCCTGACCTGCTTCCTAGAAGGACAAGTAAGCACAGAACAAGACAGTGGTTCAGGGGAATCTCAGTGGGTTACAACTTCCCATGGCTCCTGTGACCTTTCAGAGTGAGAGCCAAGAGCTCACGACAATCGATCCTGGGATTTCACAAAACTTGTTGGCATCTAGCGATTTGGAGATTCTTCTGTCATTATTCTCGCTGAGGTCTGTGGGAGCCCCTAAGGAAAAACTTTCACCTGCTGAGAACTTAGTCATCTTTGGGAAGGAGAGCTCACCTTCTACCATCTCAGTGAGTGTTTGGGAGGTTCCTTTTCAGGGTAACCCTCTTGGCCACTCCAATGGCTTACATGCTTCTGCCAGATTCTACTTTGAGAAACACTCTTGTTATCTTGTCATCCCCATCATCTGGGGTGAAACCCAGCTCTCATTAACTTGATACTTTTCAGAGTAAAAAAAAACTGGTCTCTGTCCTTTATTCACCTTAGAGCCTCTGCTGCCCACCCCCAAGAAGCCTCCAAATCCACCTTGCACTGGGGCTAATGTCCTTTCTTCTCTGTTCTCCAAATCCTGCTCACCTCTTAATGCCCAGTATGATCAGAAGTCATGGACAGATTTGGGCATTCATATATATATATATATGTTCTGATGGGCTTTCCAGGTAGTTCAGTGGTAAAGAATCCACCTGCAATGCAGGGGGCGCAAGTTCAATCCCTGGATGGAGAAGTTCCACTGGAGGAGGGCATGGCTACCCACTCCAATACCCTTGCCTGGAAAATTTCATGGAGAGAGGAGCCTGGAGTGCTGCAGTCCACGGGGTTGAAGAAAGTCAGACATGTGATCCTGAGCACACACACAGGATCTCATGATAATAATAATACAGATGGTATACTGATACGGCAAAAAAGCATGATGTTATTACAAGAACAACTGAGGTTCCAGAAACACTACATATGTCTAGGCTGCAGTGGAAAATGTCATATAACTCTAGATTCATAGAATGTCGATTCAGAATGAGCGGTGCGTGAGAGACCACCTCGCCCACAGGCACTCCTGTCTCTCACCACTCCCTTTCCAGAACAGATCCCGAATGCCCTCCGGTGGAGTTCCCAGGCTTCTGATTTCCCTGTGCTGCGTTCTAAATCATGGAGGCTTTGTCTGATTAATCCCTTGATTAGCCGAACAAAGGCCAGTAAAGGATCCGTACGATACAAGCTCATACTTGTCCAGCGCCTCTTTTAGTATGTGCTCTCTGTATATCTTTTGAATAAATTGATAGAGATGGAAAGGTTTTGTCTTATTCCCTAAGACCTGCCCAGCTGCTTAGGAGTAAAGGTCAGTTCCTAGGATTTTACTTTCCAGATCATCCAGTTTCACATGGAAACCTTAGGGAGTTACCCAGAGGAAAGGTGATCATCCCAATCAACCACCACTGACACCTAAGAGCTGTGTTGCTTGTGGCAACTGTGATGCCACAAGATTATACACATTAAGCGAAACAGGTTTGGCTTCAGGTTTGATAGGCTTCAGCCTTACCCATTTCTGCAGAGTCATCATGAGCCAGGTATGGGCATCCACAGCTGTAGCCATTCAGAGCAAGGTCTGGGAGTGGCTGCCTCTCTTTTTGAAATTGTGGGTGTCACAAGTAGGTATGTGATTGAACCATGAGATGAGGAGAATAATTCATCCCCTCTTTTTATATTTTGTTAAGACAGCATCCCACAGTCTTCCTGGGCTAACAGCTAGGGTTGTGTTCCCAGAATGGAAAAGCCAAATGGCCAGGGCAAAAGCTGGATGGTTATTCCTCGACAGGCATATACATTTATAAGTTTCAGTGTGAGTGTAAGTTTGTGTTTGTGTGTGTGTGTGTGTGTGGATTGGTAAGTGATTAGAAACAGCCTTGTTTTTTGCTTAGGTAGACCACTTGGATTGTTCCACGTGGATAGAAATGGAGATTCCCTTTTTAGGTTGCTCATATGACCCCTGATTCTTTCTCAAATAAAAGTAAGGGAAGAAATCAAGCTTCATAGAAGCAATCTTCTCTGAAGGCTGATCCCAATTTTGTTACAAAGTCCTCATCTGTAACACAGGGCTTCCCCTCACTGGCCTGCCATTGTGGCCAGAATGAGTGCAAATGAGCATCCTTTCTAGAATTTGGGTCTCCAGAAGCTTCATTTCAGCTATAACCTATTCCCTTAGCCAAGAACCCATGAGCCTTTTGGGGATTATCTTGTGTCTTATAGCTGCTGGTTGCTCAGCTCTCTCTAATGTCAGTATTGGTCTGGCCTAGACAAAAGCAGGCTTGCTAAATGACATTGTGAAAGCATATGAGCATAAGGGAGGTACTGCCGCCTCTTACTGTGCTGGCCTGGCTACAAGTCATAAATGAAACTATAAAGTCTCTCTTTCTCTCTCTGTATGTTTGTATGTCTAAATATGTGTGCTGTAGATGTGTGTGTATTTTCTACCTTTAGCTGGTATTTCTAAAATTAACTTGTAAAACGGGCCTGATGTAATTACTTTAAGAAAAATTAAGTGCTTATATAGGTCAAACGCTCAGAAATATAGTAGAATCTAGCCCAAGTGTTTCTCAAGTTCATATGATCTAAAATAATCTTTAGTAAGTAAAAGCTAGTTTAAGTTTGTTGGGTATGTTAGCAAACATCTTGTGCCACATTGAAACTTTTACTATAAAAATTATGTTTCTAAAAAATATATTAAATGTAGTTTTACACTTTAAAATAAGTTGAATGAGTTTTCATATCAAAAGTGTGTGCTCAGTTGTCCAGTTGTGTCCGAGTCTGTGCGACCCATGGACTGTAGTCTGCCAGGCTCCTCTGTCCATTGGATTCTCAGACAGGAATACTGGAGTGGGCTGCCGTTTCCTTCTCCAGGGCATCTTCCTAACCCAGGGATCGAACCCACAGCTCCTACTGCCTCTCCTACATTTCAGGTGGATTCTTTACCCCTGAGCCACTGGGGACCTTTCCCAATATCAAAAGTAAGCTGGTACAAATTAAAAGTTGGCTTTTTCACTGTTAAAGGGGAAAAGTTTTATTGAACTATTGGTCTGATAGCAAAAGGTTTTTCTTTACCTTTTAAAATGATCTGCCTAGAAAACAAACATCTTGAGACTTGTTAAAACAGTCACTTGTATTGTATGTTGTCTTTGATTATGTAAGTAAAACTAGTCCTCTCAGTCGTAAATGAGGCGAGTTTTGCTCAGAATATATAACCTCCCATATTTGCTTGAGAAGTCTTTGTCACTTTGGTTTAGTAGATAACTAAGTATTATTTCACAGTGACCTGTGATTCTATTTGACTGTTTTTAAACCTTTTGTTATTTTTCACAAACATCCCCCAAATCAGATTCTCAGTGAAATCTTTTGACCTAAACTAACTTTGGGATCTTTTGAAGGGTTCCTGGAACACCTTCAAAAATTTATTCTCTCTCATATGAAAATGTATCAATTAGATTTATTTAATATATTAATTACATGGGAAGCATTGTCAGAAAAGAAGTAACACTAAGCTTTTTAATGTTGTATTTATGTCAGTATGTATTATGTGTTCTAAAAATTGCATGAAATTCCTAAAAATCTGAAATGCTTTAGTAATTCCAGCTATTACCTTAAAATGTTGTGTGTTTCCCAGAAATAACAAAATTTACATGTCAATCACATTGTAATGAAATCTAATGGGATCTTTAACCTTGGTTATTTTAAGTCTTTTGTAGTTTACAGAGAGTTCTTGTTTTACTTGGATGCTTTTGCAAAAGTATTCCAACAAAATGTTTCATCTTCAGAAAAATTCAAAAATGAGATTCTCACAAGTGCTCTAGAATACTGATTGTAATAACTTTCGATCATACCACCAAACTGGGTAAGAATTTTCAGAACTCTAAGGAAAAATTAAATTCATAAAATTGCTAACAAAAGATCAACAAGAATTAATTATGTAGGACTAAAGGAATTGATAAAGATCATTATAATTTTTGATGACTTTTTGTTTGAAATGTTGCTGGTTCGCTTATGTTTTGTTCTTCCAGATTTAAGGAAACCTGTTTTCTTTCTCTTGAAGTGATTGACAAGTTAATCAATTATACCTTTGTGAACAAAGATGAAATATTTACTTTTTCTCCCTACCTAACCCCTTCAAAATTCAGAAACTCTTGAGTATTCTTTTCATGGCAATATAGTTTATTTGAGTAAGTTCAATAAGAATCTGTTCTCCTTAGAACACAATAATATTGGACATGTTACCAAAGCTTTGACTAGAATTTGTCATGCTCAATTTCTCAGTCATGTCCAACTCTTTGCGACCCCATGGACTGTAGCCCACCAGGCTCCTCTGGCCATGAAATTTTCCAAGCAAGAAAATTGGAGTGGGTTGCTGTTTCCTTCTCCAGGGAAACTTCTTGACCCAGCCATTGAACCTGAGAATGTCATATTTAAAAGAGTTGTATAAAGGCTCAAATATGACCAGACAACTTTAAGGAGCTGCTTGAAAAAGTTGACCTGTTACCTTGCTTACAGGTTTCCCAGCAACCTTACCAGGTGAGTAAGGAAAATAACTTCCTGGCAGTCCCAGGAGCCTCAAAAAGAAAGGAATTTACCCAAACAATAGATCCTGCAGGCTTCCCAGGAGACACAGTTATAAAGAATCTGCCTGCAATGCAGGAGATGCAGGCTTGATCCCTGGGTCAGGAAGATCCCCTAAGGAGGAAATGGCAATGAACATCAACAACATAGCTGATTAACTTTGCTGTACAGCTAGAGCTAACACATTGCAAAAATCAACTATATGGCAGCAGAAATTAATTTTTAAAAACTTAATACTTTAAACATGAAGCCTTTCTTTCTTCTCTTTCCTCCCTCTACTCTGGCAATGGCCTGGAAAGATGATGCCATCATCCGTATTTCCAAGACCATTGCTAGAGGGAGTACGTTTTCAGACTGCTGGATCTATCATTAAAAAAAACTCTTGTCTGTCCATGATGCCAGGGTCACCCTGACCCATTTCTTTGTCTCTGTTAACAACCCCAAACTTGGGAAACCTTGTGTCCGGGCTGCCTGCAAAAAAACTGTACATGTGGAAAGGGCAAAACTGCCTGGGTGGTCTGCAGACCCTTTCACTAGCCTCCATGGCTGTCGCCTTCCCAGTCTTGAGCCAAGACTCAAATGGGAATTACCAGGAGGCGTTCAGTGTTCAAGGCTTCCTTCCTTTGAAGGAATGTGTAAATGTAAATGGTTAGGAGTAAATGTAAATGAGGCTATGATCAGAAACCTCTCCTTTACTGTTGAAAGTATTACACAATCTGCTGCTAAAGAAATAGCTGCCCAGGAAAACTCCTTAGACTCTCTAGCCAAAGTTCTTTGTGATAACAGGATAGCCCTTGATCTTATTTATTTATTTATTTATTACTGAAGGATAATTGCTTTACAGAATTTTGTTGTTTACTGTCAAACCTCAACATGAATCAGCCATAGCTATACATATATCCCCTCCCTTTTGAACTTCCTTCCCATCTCCCGCTCCATCCTCTAGGTTGATACAGAACCCCTGTTTGAGTTTCCTGAGCCATAGGGCAAATTCCCCATTTTTTAAAATAGCGATCTATTTTACATAGGGTAATGTAAGTTTCCGTATTACTCTTGCTCTCTCAGCCTCTCACCCTCTCCCCGTGTCCATAAATCTATTCTCTATGTCTGTTTCTCCATTGCTACTCTGTAAATATTCTTCAGTACCATTTTTCTAGATTCCGTATATATGCGTTAGAATATGATATTTATCTTTCTCTTTCTGACTTACTTCAGTCTGTATAATAGGTTCTAGGTTCACCCACCTCATTAGAACTGACTCAAATGCATTCCTTTTTATGACTGAGTAATATTCCATTGTGTATATGTACCACAATTCTTTATCCATTCATCTGTTGATGGACATCTAGGTTGCTTCCATGTTCTAGCTATTGTAAATAGTGCTGCAGTGAACAATGGGACACATGTGTCTTTTTCCCCTGATGATCTGTTAACTGAGCAAGGAGATATCTGTGCTTTGACCAATACCACCTGCTGCACTTGGATTAACATTTCTGGGGAAGTAACTTAGTTACACATGATCAATTATGTAAGATCACTGAGCAAGCCACTTGGCTTAAAAAGCTGACTCCTTCAGTGATTCTTGCTTGGACAGATTTGACTTTGGTTTAGGTCTTGGGAACCATGGCTCTACTGTGTGTTGTGAGGGTGTGCGTGCGCACACATGCACACACTCGGTCACTTAGTTATGTCTGATTCTTTGTGACTCCATAGACTGTAGCCTGCTGGGCTCCTCTGTCCATGGGATTTCCCAGGTAAGAATACTAGAGTGGGTTGCCATTTCCTCCTCCAGGAGTTTTTCCCCATCCAGGATCGGATCTGCTTCTCTGCGTCTCCTGCGCTGAGTGCACTCCAAACACTGAGAGTTATTGTGCTTATTGCAATCATAATCATTTCCATGAGTGCACTGTATTCTCTCAAAAGCTTTAAATACATGTTCCCAGCTGCTAACGACCAAGCAATGACCTCCCTAAGACAGGAATGTTGGAAAAGAAGGAAAGAGAATAACCAGATAAGTATCATGAACTTGAAACCATGACCTATGACTGTCATGGGGATTAAACAAAACAAAAAAAAATGTTGAGCCCTGGACACCACACAAAGGACCCACAGAAGTTGTGACCTGTAGCCAAGAGTGGTGCTTAGATCTTGCCTAGATGCCTTAGATCTTGATCACATCTCTCAGTTAAACTAACTGTTTGATCAAAAGAGGGGAATTCTTAAAAACAAAAACAAAACAGGCCTCAGATGCAATCACTTGTGCAAAGCCCTCATCAGCAGATGAAGATTTAGCACCTTACCTAATTGGAGTTTCAACCTTCCCCAGGAATGTAATCTTAACCAGTCGGTCTGGAATTTTCTGGCCAGCACCAGTGAGGTAATATACCTCATAGACCCTTTTGTCCCCTCGAAGAAAGTGACACTGCCCAACGTCATCATTTTTCATTTGTTTATGGTTTCCTTGCCCATCCCTCTCTACCTTTCAGAACTTTTCTGCTTGCTAGATGGATTTCTACTTTGCGTGTGAATCATTTGAAAAAGCAATTATATCTTCAAATTTATGAAGTGGAGCTTTTTTTTTTAACATAGGATACTATACTTGATGGGATTTTTAAAATAACTACTTTCTTGAAATATAATTCAAGTACCATAAAATTCACATTTTTAAAGTGCACAATTTAGTGGGATTGTATATTCACAAAGTTGTTTAACCATCACCACTATCCAATCCCAGAAAATTGTCAGCACTCCTAAGAGAAACCTCATACCCATTAGGAGTCATTCCTTATCCCCCTCGTCCCCAGCCTGTAGAAACCTCTAATGTACTTTGTTTCTGTGGATTTGCTTATTATGAACATCTCATAAATAAAATCATACAACATCTGGCCTCCTGTAGCTGGCCTTCTCCATTAGCATGATGTTTTTAACGTTCGTCCACATTGTAGCAAGTATCCATACTGTGTTCCTTTTTATGCCCAGATAATATTCCACTGTGTGGATAGATTATATTATAGATCATAATCATTCTTGTCCATTCATCAGTTGATGGACATTTTGGTTGTTTCCACTTTCAACTCTTTTGACTAAAGCTGCTCAGTTCAGCTCAGTTGCTAAGTCGTGTGAGACTCTTTGAGACCCCATGAATCGCAGCACGCCAGGCCTCCCTGTCCATCACCAACTCCTGGTGTTTACTCAGACCCATGTCCATCAAGTCAGTGATGCCATCCAGCCATCTCATCCTCTGTCGTCCCCTTCTCCTCTTGCTCCCAATCCCTCCCAGCATCAGGACATTTTCCAAAGAGTCAACTCTTTGCATGAGGTGGCCAAAGTATTGGAGTTTCAGCCTCAGCATCAGTCCTTCCAATGAACGCCCAGGACTGGTCTCCTTTTGGATGGACTGGTTGGATCTCCTTGCAGTCCAAGGGACTCTCCAGAGTCTTCTCCAACACCACAGTTCAAAAGCATCAATTCTTTGGTGCTCAGCTTTCTTCACAGTCCAACTCTCACATCCATACATGACCACAGGAAAAACCACAGCCTTGACTAGACGGACCTTTGTTGGCAAAGTAATGTCTCAGCTTTTGAATAGGCTATCTAGGTTGGTCATAACTTTCCTTCCAAGGAGCAAGCGTCTTTTAATTTCATGGTTGCGATCACCATCTACAGTGATTTTGGAGCCCAGAAAAATAAAGTCTGACACTATTTCCACTGTTTCTCAATCTATTTCCCATGAAGTGATGGGACCGGATGCCATGATCTTAGTTACTCTCCTCTTTCACTTCATCAAGAGGCTTTTTGGTTCCTCTTCACTCTGCATAAGGGTGGTGTCATCTGTATATCTGAGGTGATTGATATTTCTCCCAGCAATCATGATTCCAACTTGTGCTTCTTCCAGCCCAGTGTTTCTCATGATGTACTCTGCATAGAAGTTCAATAAGCAGGGTGACAATATACAGCCTTGACATACTCCTTTTCCTATTTGGAACCAGTCTGTTGTTCCATGTCCAGTTCTAACTGTTGCTTCCTGACCTGCACATAGGTTTCTCAAGAGGCTGGTCAGGTGGTCTGGTATTCCCATCTCTTGAAGAATTTTTCACAGTTTATTGTGATCCACACAGTCAAAGGCTTTGGCATAGTCAATAAAGCAGAAATAGATGTTTTTCTGGAACTCTCTTGCTTTTTCCACGATCCAGCGGATGTTGACAATTTGATCTCTGGTTCCTCTGCCTTTTCTAAAATCAGCTTGAACATCTGGAAGTTCACGGTTCACGTATTGCTGAAGCCTGGCTTGGAGAATTTTGAGCCTTACTTTACTAGCGTGTGAGATGAGTGCAACTGTGCTCAAACACAAAAACGCTGCTATTCGTGTGCAAGTTTTTGTATAAACATATTATCAATTATCTTGGGTTATCTTGGGTACAAGCCTAGGAGTGAAATTGCTGTGAAATATGGTGACTCTAAGTTTAATTTTTATTTCTTTATTTTAATTTATGTATTTATTTATCTTGGGCTGCACTGGGTCTTCGTTGCTGCGCGAGGACTTTCTTTAGGTGCAACAAATGGGGCTGCTCTTCATTGTAGTGCACAGGCTTCTCAATGCAGTGGCTTCTCCTGTTGCAGATCACGGGCTGGAGGGCGTGCAGGTTTCAGCAGCTGCAGCACACGGGCTCGGGAGTTGTGGTGTGCGGGCTTAGTTGCTCCACGGCACGTAGGCTCTTCCCAGACCAAGGATCAAGCCTGTGTCCCCTGCATTGGCAGGCTGATTCTTAACCACCAAACCACCAGGGAGTCCCTAAGTTTAATTTTTAATAAACTGCCAAGCTGTGTCCCAAAGCAACCCTAACTATTTTATAACTTATATTTTCCCCTTAACAATGGATCATGACTATATTCTCTTGCCCATATGTAGAAGTGTGCATCACTAGTTTGAGTGAATGGATAGTATTGTTTTCGCCAGCTAAATATCAACCTCAGAGCATATTTGGAGAATTCTCTTTTGTTGGACATTTAATGATTCTATGAAACAGATTTTCAGCATCTTCTTTGCAGCCCCATCAGGGAGATGACACTCTCCCAGGTATATCCAGAGCACTTTTAATATATAGCATATATCCCTATATATGGTGTTTTCACATTGCATGGCAAGCCACCCATAGCTTCCCCCATCTGTTTTATCTATGACATGGTGAACTCCTCTGGGCACTAGAATATGTCTTAAATGTAACTTTGTATCCATCCTTCCCAGCATAGAGCCAAATATTTGATAGATGTTTGCAGAATGAATGAATAAAGGAAAGAATGAATAGATGGAAAGATGGATGGTTAGAGTCAGGGACTATGAAGAGACAGTGTTCCTTTACCACAAGAACATTCTGTCCAAAGATCCCTGCCTGGAGACGTAGTGAGACCCAGACGCTGGAGGTGTGCAAAAGGAGGCTGAGTTAATTGTCAGGAACACTGTAAAGTTAATCCAGGTGTCAGAAGGGAAACAGGATGAAATTTAAGATGCTTCCAAAGTGGAAAGCATGGAATTCTATGAAACAGAAACCTGGGGAAGCTAAGAGATTTGCCCTATGTTCTCCAACTGGACAGCTGCAGGGCTAGGAGTCACTCTGAAAGTTTTTGAGTTGTTCTGAGGACCACAGACCAAAGCGTCAGTTCAGTCAGTTCAGTCGCTCAGGCGTGTCTGACTCTCTGTGACCCCATGGACTGCAGCATGCCAAGCTTCCCTGTCCATCACCAACTCCCAGAGCTTACTCAAACTCATGTCCATCAGGTCGGTGATGCCATCCAACAATCTCATCCTCTGTCATCCCCTTCTCCTGCCCTCAATCTTTCCCAGCATCAGGGTCTTTTCCAATGAGTCAGTTCTTCTCATGAAGTGGCCAAAGTATTGGAGTTTCAGCTTCAGCATCAGTCCTTCCAATGAACGCCCAGGACTGATTTCCTTTAGGATTGATTGACTGGATCTCCTTGCAGTCCAACTGTCTCTCAAGAGTCTTCTCCAACACCACAGTTCAAAAGCATCAGTTCTTTGGCGCCCAGCTCTCTTTATAGCCCAACTCTCACATCCATACGTGACCACTGGAAAAACCATAGCTTTGACTAGACGGACCTTTGTTGGCAAAGTAATACCTCTGCTTTTTAATATGCTGTCTGGGTTGGTCATAGCTTTCCTTCCAAGGAGTAAGCATCTTTTAATTTCATGGCTGCAGTGATTTTGGAGCCCAAGAAGATAAAGTCTCTCACTGTTTCCATTGTTTCCCCATCTATTTGCCATGAAATGATGGGACCAGATGCCATGATCTTCGTTTTCTGAATGTTGAGTTTTAAGCCAACTTTTTCACTCTCCTCTTTCACTTCATCAAGAGGCTTTTTAGTTCCTCTTCACTTTCTGCCATAAGGATGGTGTCATCTGCATATCTGAGGTCATTGATGTTTCTCCCAGCAACCTTGATTCCAACTTGTGCTTCATCCTGCCCAGCATTTCTCATGATGTTCTCTGCATAGAAGTTAAATAAGCAGTGACAATATACAGCCTTGAGGTACTCCTTTCCCCATTTGGAACCAGTCTTTTGTTCCACCAAAGTGTGCCCTTGTCTACAGACCTCTGCTTGCTTATGCCTGCTATGGGTAGCTCACCGTGCACGAAGCTTAGAATCCAGCAAGGGAGAAACACTTGTGAAACTAGGGGTTGAACAAGTCAGTGGTCATCTGTAATCAGGAAGTTTAAGGCAAGCTGTTTTGACAAAAGTCATTCTAGGAGGGCGGGGCCTGGACAGGCTTGGCCGGGGAAACTTCAGCCCTGCATCTTAGGGAGCGGGGAGAGCTTTTCTGTTGTCTCCTCGTCTGGTTCTTGGGCGGTGGGGGCGGGGCTGGGGGTTGGGAAGCTGGAGTGGGCGGGAACTGAGCGGACATATAAGGCACAAGACCGGAGGACTCAGAGCTTGCTGTCCTGTCAGGATGGGGCTCGTCGCTCTGGTCCTAACCTCCCTCGCCATTTCCACGGCTTGGGGTGAGTAGTCCAGAAATGCAAATAGCGGGCGGTCTTTGAGAATCCTTGTGGGGGACCAGGTGGAGGAGAGGCGTACAGGGCAAAGCAGTGACAGGCTGCCGGTCCCGCACTGCCGGCTCCCGCTGCAGCAGTGCGCGCTGTCAGGACTCTGATAGATAGATAGTGAAGTCGCTCAGTTGTGTCTGACTCTTTGCGACCCCATGAACAGCAGCCAACCAGGCTCCTCCGTCCATGGGATTCTCCAGGCAAGAGCACTGGAGTGGGTTGCCATTTCCTTCTCCAATGCATAAAAGTGAAAAGTGAAAGTGAAGTTGCTTTGTCGTGTCCAACTCCTAGGGACCCCATGGACTGCAGCCTACCAGGCTCCTCTGTCCATGGGATTTTCCAGGCAAGAGTGCTGGAGTGGATTGCCATTGCCTTCTCCAAAAGTGGGTTAACGGAGTATTAATGTGCACTCTGGAGTCAGTGTGTGGGTTCCCATCCAAGGCAGCACTCAGTAGCTGTGTATTCTTAGACAAAGGATGTTTCTTTTCTGTGTCTCAGTTTTGCACGTCTAAAATGGGGGTGAGAACTGTATCTCCATCATTGGGCTGTTGTAAGTGTGAAATGGATTGTTTGTAAAGAGTGTCTGGAATTGGAAAAAAGTGAAAAAACAGTGATTCATAAGTAAAAGAGTTGTTATAACTTACAGTGTATTAATAGACACTCTGAGATGTGGTAAAGCCCATGGGTCAGGAGCCAATTGCCATCTAAGAGATGCTTTTCCCAGGGTCCCAGAGGAGGGGGCGTGACATCACCCGATGGGCTCAAAGATGAAGTACCAGGTGTGTCAGGGACAGAGGAAGAAGGGAGGAATCAGGGCAAGAACTTTATCTTGGTTGGTGGGGTGGGCTGGATAGGGTGAGGGAACTAGCCAATCCCTGCCACGCTCTAGGGCTTAGGGAGTGCCCACAAGTGTTAGGTACTTTGCCCTGGCGTGATTAGGGCAGACTGATAGTGGCCATTGTGGGGTGCCTGATAAAGAAGGTAGTTGGGGTTCAGCCTCTGGCAGGCTGGAAGAGAAAGTTCATTCCCCTCTCCAGGGATTGGCTAACTCTGGGAGGGGCAGTTCCCCCAGAATCAGCAAGGCTTCGGGTGTCAAAGAATCAGAATACACAGCATAGAAGACATGGTTAATACCGGGGTGCAGCAAGGGACCTCGGAATGCATCTGTACCATTTTATAGATGGAAAAAATGCGGCTCAGAGAGGGAAAGGTATGTATCCAAGGTCAGCTGGAAAATCATGCTCTGAATTCTGTCCCTGTCTCCTGAGACCAGAGCCAGTGCTCTGACCGTCCAGTCTACACTGGGTTTAGTCCTCTTCCTGGTGCTGTGACACTGTGAGAGGCCTGGAACCGAGGGGAGAGCCGAGTAAGAAGCACACTAGAAGCTGATTATCCCCTTTCTGCTGGTTTATCTGGGGAGAGTCAGTCTATTTCCATCTTTTAAAAATCCATACTGGCGCCCTCCATTTCTTCAGTTACCTCTTTTGTAAAACGGACATATTAACGTTTCCCTAGCAAGGCTATTGTCTTTGGAATGTCCACGTGGCACAACGTACCCAATACACATCCTTGCATGTACCTCAAGGGGTAACCGCTGCTGCCACCACTGTTGCCTATGCCTCACAGCGCATCATCCACTTTTTCACCTTTGCCAGTCAGGCATCTGTCCACTTCACGTCTCTTGAAGGCTATCATCAGATGTGTTTATAAGACCAGATCTGGGTTATTCTTCTCTGTTCTGGCCACACGCTTTGGGGGAGAGGTTGTCGTTTTATCTGTATCTAAAGGGGAACAATTGGGAGGGTGAGAGGCTGGAAATCATTTCCTGTTAGGATGCTTAAACAAACTGCAGCTGTTGAGGACGGACAAGAAAGGACTTGAGAGATGAGTATGAACAGGGGTCGACACGAAGGCCCCCTGCCTCATGAAGGTGCAGGATGTCCCCAAGCAGGGAGGACCAGGCCTGACGTGGCAACTGCGGGAGATGCATTTGAGCTCAGTGAGAAGGAACTGTCTGCTCCATGGGAAAGGGATGGACAGCATGTGACCCCCCGTCTCGCTCTCTCTGATGACCCTGTGAGTTAGGAAGGACAGTCAGCTTCACTCTCCCTCACGTAAGAAGCAGAGGCTTAGAGAGTTGAGAGGACATTCAAGATCACGTGGCAAAGGTAACAAAGTCCACCCAGAATCCAGTTCCAACCTTCACCACTGATGTGTCTTCATTTCCTCTCAATGTCCACCAGGGCTGCCACCCTCACCACCTATAGTGGAGACTGCTCAGGGCAGAGTCCTGGGAAAATATGTCAGCTTAAAAGGATTTGCACAGCCTGTGGGCGTTTTCCTGGGAATTCCTTTTGCCAAGCCTCCTCTTGGATCCTTGAGGTTTGCTCCGCCGCAGCCTGCAGAACCATGGAGCTTCGTGAAGAATACCACCTCTCACCCTCCCATGTAAGCCAGGGTGTGGCTTTTGGCACCTTTCAGGGGGGATGTTAGTCTCAAAGGGATGCAGGAAGGAGCCAAGGCAATCTGAGGGGCTCATACTTTATTCTGAAATCCCCAAGATAGTGTAAATCCTCACCAGCATTCCAGAATTGTCACAGTACTGTAGAGCCTTTTATTCAACCAATACTTCCGGAGCACCTCCTGTGTGTCAGGCGTGTCCTAGTCTCCTGGGACCCGTCAGTGACCCAAAGAAAGATCCCACCCTCATGCAGTTTGCCTTTGTAGCAGGGAAAAACAGATCCTGAGCAATATGCAAGGTAAAGATTATATAATATGTAAGAATAGGCTAAGTGGTTTGGAATAAAACCAGGAGTTGAGCAGTGGTGTGGGCAGGTCAGAAGTAATGATTCTGTTTATTCTTCTGTCTTGATCTTCGATGCAGCTGGGGAGTGAGGTGGGCCAGGAGGTGTGTGGGTGGGGAGTCTTTGGGGTATCGCCAGTTCCTAACTCCCAGGTGTGGCTGCTGCCTAGTAAGGAGGAGAGCAATGTTCAGTGTGTCCTAGTCACGGTGTCCAGGTTGGGCAAAGAAGTCAAAGTCATGCCCCAGAACACCTAGGACATCTACTTGCGTGGATCTCTGGGGATTTCCAGGATCTGCTTCTTGCCGCTAGTTTCCACCCTTAGGTGAGGTCCAGAACCACCTCATTAAGACAGCAAATGATGGGTTTGTCACTTTCTTCACTTAGGAAATTCCTAGGGTTTTAGGAACTCCTTGCAGGAAATGGGAAGACCAAAGACATATTTCTTATTAGATCACAGTATCATATCACACAATACAGATACTTTATCGTTTTTTTTAATAATTTAAAAAATTTTGTTTATTAAGTTATTACTGGCTGTGCTAGGTCTTTGTTGGTGCACGTGGGCTTTCCCTACTTGCAAGGAACAGGGGCTACTCTCTAGTTGAGATGCGTGGGCTTCTCTTTGCAGTGGCTTCTCTTGTTGTGAAGCATGGGCTGTAGGGCTCGGACTCAGTCGTGGCACACGGGCTTCGCTGTCCCGCAGCATGTGAGAGCTTCCCAGATCAGGGATCAAACCGATGTCCCTGCATTGCAAAGCAGACTCTTAGCCATTGGGCCACCAGGGAAGCCCGATACAGATACTCTGGATGTCTGCTTTGCTCATTTGTATCATAAACATGGTTATATGTCATTGCATACCACAGCCTGACATTATATTACATTGGGTATTGAGTTATAGTTTATTTACCCAGTCTCTTATTTGGGACCATTAAGTTCTTCTTGATATTTTTGATAATATAATTAGCACTATGATGAACATCCTATAGCCAAACCGTTATGCACATTCACGGTAATTGGGGCTGAGTTCCAAGAAATGACATTTCTGAGTAAGAGAGTATCATCTTTTGTTAAATTTCCTTCCAGAAATGTCTCAGCTACACTCTTTCCATTCATATATGGAAACTTTCATTCACCAGACCCTAGCCAATGCTTGAGATTATTAAAAATGTTTTGGCTATTGAGTAGGCAAAATAATAATAATTATTAGCATCATTAAATTTTATCAGTTTGTCATGCGTGGAGCGGGGCGCTATTTTACCGGTGGTGCTTTCTCTTGTTGCGGCAGCAGCATCGGGCGGTCCTGTGGACGCATATCGGGGCACAGGCTCAGAGTAGTTAAGCGTTGCATGGGCTCAGCTGGGAGGATGGCTTTAGCTTGGGCAATACTTCAAGGAGTTCCGTGTGGGCGCAAATGTGGGATCTTTCCGGCGCCTTCCAACTTCGGAGCGCGCCTGGGAAAATCTAAGCTGGTCTCCTGCATTGGGAGGCAGACTCCTATCCACTGAACCACCATGAGCTCCACACTCTACATTTTAAACATGGATTGGAAGACCCAACATTAGTAAAAATGTCAGCTTCTCCCCAAATCTGATCAAGTTTGAAGGCAATTTCTAAATCTTAGCAAGATTTTCTGTAGCTATAGACAAGACTGAGCTTCCCTGGTGGCTCATATAGTAAAGAATCTGCCTGCTAGTGCAAGAACCAGGTTCAATCTCTGGGTTGGGAAGATTCCCTGGAGAAGGGAATAACTACCCACTCCGGTATTCTTGCCTGGGAAATCCCATGAACAGAGGAGCCACGGGGCTACAGTCCATGGGGTCATAAAGAGTCGGACATGACTGAGCAATTAACGGCGCTCACTTTCAAGATAAGATTATTCTAAAATGTATATATGTAAAGCAAAGGAGATAAAATAGCTAAAACAGTTTTCAAAAAGAATAAAGTGAGAGGACTCAGTTTACCTGATTCTCAAGACTTATTGTGTAGCTTTCAGTAATCAAGCCTGTGTGCTATCAGCCAAGAAATAGAGACATAATCAACAAAACGAGACAGAGAACTCACAATGGATCCAACTGATTTTATAAAGTTGTAAAAAGAATTCATGGCATAAAGAGAAGGCGACTTTTCAACAAAATGGTACTGGAACAACTGCACATCCATGGTCAAAGGGGGTGGGGGAAACACACATCAACCCAAGTCTCATATGTTCTACAAAATTTAACTCAAAATGGGTCACAGACTTAAAGGTAAAACATAAAATGATCTAACTTTTAGAGTAAAACATAGGAAAACGTCTATATGATCAAGGGCTAAGTGAAAAGTTCTTAGATTTTGGCACTGAAAGCACAATTTATAAAGAGGAAAAACTGATAATTTGGACATCATTGAAATTAAATCTTTACTTTGTGAAAGACCGTTTTAAGTGGATGAAAAGACAAGCTACAGACTGGGAGAAAATGCTTGTAGACATATGTGGACAAGGACTAGTATCTAGAATATATAAAGAACTCTCAGAACTCAACATTAAAAAAGCAAATCTTCAAATTAGAACTTGGGCGAAAGACATGAAGGAAGATTTCACTGAAGAAGATACACAGATGGCAAATAAGCACATAAAAATATTTCCAACATTAGTCAGTAGAGAAACGCACATTAAAACTACGAGATATCCCTATACACTTATCAGGATGACTTGAAGAGAAAAAAAGTGATAACAACAAATGTTGCAAGGATGTGAAGAGATGAGGTCATCAAATTAACATTGCCAGTGGGGAGTGCAAAATGGTACAGCCGCTCTGGAAAACAGCGCAGCAAAAACTAAACATTCAATTGCCATAAGACCCAGAAGTTGCGCTCCTAGGCATTTGTCCCAGAGCAGTAAAGATTTATATTCACACAAAAACCTATACACGAATGATTATAGCAGCTTTATTCATCACAGTCAAAAACTGGACCAGACATCCTTCAATGGGTGTTCAAACAAACGAACTGCAACACATCCATGCCATGGAATATTATTTGGCAATGAAAAAGACAAAGCATTAATACAGGAAACAGCTGGGATGGTTCCCGAGGAATTACACTGAGTTAAAAAAAAAAAAAGCACAGTCCCAAAGATGACATACTTACAATTCTGATTTTACAACATTCTGGAAAGGACCAAAGTATAGAAACAGAGAAAGATTAGTGGTTGCCAGGGTTAAAGGAGGTAAGGTGGGAAGGGAAGTGGGTTTGGCTATAAAAGCCCAACAGAGGGGGGATCTTGTGTGATGGAAATGTTCTGTACCTTGAACATGCTAGTTGTGATACTGTTCTTAGTTTTGCAAGATATCATGAAACTCTCCATAACTTATAACTGCATGTGAATCTTCAAATATCTCAAAATAAAAAAGTTGAATTAAAAAAAAAATTAGGTGACAGTACTGCAGACAGAGAGTGCATTGGGGAAAAATTAAGAGAATGAGAGAAGGAAGAAGTTTGAGAATACCCTACTCTAGAAAAGATGCTTTTTTATTATGAAACTCTCTTGTGTTTATTGTTGCCAAAACTCCTCCAAAGGTTTTTTGTTGTTTAGTTGCTCAGTTGTGTTTGACTCTTGTGACCCCATGGACTCCTCCAGTCTCCTCTATCCATGGGATTTCCCAGGCAAGAATACTGGAGTGGGTTGCCATTTCCTTCTCCAGGGGATCTTCCCAACCCAGGGGTCAAACCCACATCTCTTGCATTGGCAGGTTCTTAACCACTGAGCCGCCAGGGAAGGCCCCTTCAAAGGTTGCTGCTGCTGCTGCTGCTGCTAAGTCGCTTCAGTCGTGCCCGACTCTGTGCGTTACTGGTGGTAAAAAGAGTTTGCTGTGACGAATCAAGTGCTGGAAGCTTTACGAGCTGTGGTTTGAAGCAAAGCAGGTGCGGTCAAGTTTGAAAGATGCATAGGGAGGTCAGGAGGTTGAGACCCAGGCCCGCTTAGCCGGCAAGGACAAGATGAGCGTGGTCCCCTCCTCCCCCTGGCAGCGTGGGACTGGTTAGCTCAGGCCAGGGTGGGGGCTGCTAGGAGCCCTTGGGGCTCCCTTGGTGGCCACTGGCATGAGAGTGACCACCCTAGGAAGTATTCAGGGGAAGGGAAGCAGCCCCCTAAGAAGTCCCGTGGACCAGATTTAGACTGAGGCCCAGTGATTAGAAGGCAGGGGCATGGGATCCATGAGTGAGTGCTGTGGTTCTTGGACCCTCAGTGCCTTGGGCTTTTGGCTCAGAGAAAACCTGGTCAAGGGTTAGACTGGGAAGCATTTTCATGTTTAAGGATTTCAGCTGTTCAGGTGTGGCCTCTTGTTTTGTTTTGTGTACTTGGTGTAAAGCAGTGTTTAACGTGCATCAGAGTCACCTAGGGGCTTGTTAAAACGCAGATTTCTGGGCACTAAGCCTAGAGATCCTGATTTCACAGGTCTGGGCTGGGGTAGGGAATTTGCTTTTCTAACAAGTTTCAAAGTGATGCTGATGCTGACCCTTCACTCTGCAAACCACTGGTGTTAAAGGGTGCAGACCAGAAAACCAGAGGGGTGACAGAGCCCCACCCGTGGGGAGGCCCTAGGCGACCTCCGCATGCTTGCCTGGTACAGCTTAAGGAGGTCTGCAGTTTGTGATTCCAACAGCTCAGTGATAAGACTGACGAGCTGTGAGGTGAGTGCTGGGGGGTGATGGTGGGCCATGGGATTTCGAAAAGTCTCAGGGGGTGCAGGATGGGAGTACTGGGTGATTTGACGGTGATGAGGAGGCTGGGGAGGAACGAGAGGCTGGCCGACTGCTAGGGGAGCTGACAATCCGGGAGAGCGGCGCCGATGCAGCTACTCGATTGTGCGGGGTGCGGTGGGGGGTGCTGGAGAGGGGCGATAGAGGGTCCCTGGGGGTGGGGGTCCTCCGGAAGGCTAGACTGAGAAGGGCCCAAGGAGTCCTCTAGGGGATAGGGGAGCAAGGAATGTGTGTATGATTCCCATAGAAATGGAGAGAGGGTGGTAGGAATCTGGGGACTGGGACCTGATGTGGAGTTCAGATTTCGGGGGCTGAGAGGCGATGTGAGACTGCGACTGGGGGCCCAGGAAGGGAAGGTAAGGCTGAGCCGGGGTTGAGGAGGGCCACCTGATGGGGCCCGCGGAGGCAAGCAGGGAATGGCGGCGGGGGTGGAGGTGGGAGGAGGCAGGGAGGGCAGGGAGGCCGGGGCAGAACTTGGTGTTCCTCAGCTCGGAGGAATACGGCGGGGGCGGGCCGCCAGGGGGGACGGGGCGGGGCGGAGCGGAGCGGCAAGGGTGAGCGGGGCGGCGGGGCGGCTCCGCGGAGTCCCAGCCGGAGCCAAGCTGGACGGCCGCGCCTCCCTCGCCGTCCCCGCCCGGAGCCCGGCGCCGCAGCTGCCCGGCCGCCCCGCCGGCCGCGCCGTGACGCGGGCATGAGCCTGGCCCTCCGCCCGCTGAGCCAGCGCCCCCGGCAGGGGCCGCGGCGCCCAGGTAACTAGTGGGGCGCGAGGCTGGGAGGGGGGCCTCAGGTCGCGCAGGAGCCCTCCAGACCCTCGGCGACTCCTCCGTGAGGACTCTCCAAGCCCATGGGACCTTCCTACCCTGTGGGGGTCCTCAGGGGTCCACTTCCAAAAGCCAATAATCCCTGCCACCGGAACTACCCCTTGAGCCCCACCTTCCCCCAGCTCTCTTCTCCAGGGGAGCCCAGGTCAGGGCTTGACCTGACACCTACCCCGCACCTACCCCACACCTACGCATCGGAAGAGCCCAGGCCCTCGTGCTCCCTGGCCCTGCCATCTCGAAGGGGCACAGCTCAGCTCCTCATAGCTTGCCTCCTCGCACCCTATCTGCTTTCATGCCTCCTACTCTCTCAGTACCACCCCCCCACCCCCGCACCGCCCCCGCCTGCCCCTAAATTCCTAGAGACTCTCCAACTGCCCCACCGTCCACCCCACCTACAGATGATTCCTGCCGCACAGCTTAAACTCGCAGCCAGCTGCCGCTTTTGTTGATTGTTTCTGCCTGTTCCTGGGGTCCTGTTCACTCTCTCCCCCAGGACTCCCGAAGTCCGGCTTCCCGTTAAATGCTTGCTGTCACTGCAGAGGGGTATGAGCGGAGGCTGGCGCCTGGGTCGTGTCCTAAGCTGTGGCTCCGTGGCTGTTGCCAGGAGACTCAGATGGAGGGTTTCGGGTGTAGGGGTCTGAGAGTCAAGGGCAGTGACAGGCGGGCAGGATCCACAGCAGCGGTTTGAGGCTGGGCTTATTTAGTGCCAAGTCCTTTCTTGCCCCTTTCAAAAGATGTGGCTCCAGTGCAGGCCAGTCCTGTCCCCCAGCTGGGTTGGGTCTCAGGAGCTGTGTCCCAGTTGCTTGTCCTTCTGAGCCTGGGCAATGGTTACTTCTAGCTCTTCTCTCCCAGGGAGGGCAGCAGAGCTGGGCATGATCTCACCCAACAACCAGGGCCAAGGTGGGGCCACCCAGCCAGGCCTGGACATGGGGTCAGCAGTGCTGTCTCCCCCCGGGTCATCTCTGAACTGTGGTCCTGGGCCCAGGGAAATGGGAACCCACTGCTGCCCAAATGTCTTTGGAAGCTGAGCTGAGTCTGACCAGGTGGATATTGGTGGTGGTGGTGGGAGACAGGATGAAGAGGACAAAACAAATCCTGGAGATAATTACGTTTTCAGCCCCCATGTACTGAGTACCTACTCTGCACTCAGCAGTAAAGAATCCACCTGCAATGCAGGAGATGTGGGTTTGATCCCTGGGTTGGGAAGATTCCCTGGAGAAGGGAATGGCTACCCACTCCAGTATTCTTGCCTGGGAAATCCCATGGACAAAGGAGCCCAGCGGGCTACAGTCCATGGGGTCGCAAGAGTCGGACACGTCTGAGTGACTAAGCAACAACACTGCACTGGGCACCATTCTAGGTGGTAGGACGGAGCTGTTAATTAGAGGAGGCTTAGCCACCAGGGAGCTGACATTCTAGGATGTTGTTGGAGACAGTGGCCAAGCAAACCAGCATATGAAGAGGTGAAACCTATAGGGATATGTGGGGACAGTGGAAGCCAGGTGTGGTGGTAGAGGCTGACTGGGGGCTCCCTTTGGCCAGGATGGTCAGGGAAGGACTCTCTAAACTGATGGTCTTTAAACTGATGTGGTAGAATGAACCTTGGACCATCTGAGGGAACAGTGTTGTATAGGCAGGGAACAGCAAGTGCAGTGATCCCACGTGGGTAAGAGTTAGGCATGTTGAGGAACATCCCCCGCACCATCCCCTGGCAGTGGGGAGATGAGGCCAGAAGGGTGGGGGGAGGACGGGAGGCAGACCAGCGGCAGTGGTCTGGAGACATAGCACCACCGTCCTGGCTGGAGGGCCCAGAAGACAGTGACAGTGACTGTTCTGATGTCTCTTTCTTCCAGTCTTCTCTTCCCAATTGGTTTTGGATCTGACTTTGCCACCCACTTTCAGACCTGCGGTGTTTCAGGTGGTGGTTGATTGTGAGGATTTGCAGGGGTGGAGGAGGTCAGGGATGGAGCCCTCCGGGGAAGGGAGGACCTCCTCCTGGCCCCTGATAGCCATCACATGGGGGTAGAGAGGACCAGGTTGGGGTGGGGGTGGGGGATGGGAAATGTCCCTGGTGCTGGAGACAATCCGGTTGATAGGATCTTTGCCAGCGGGTGGAGACACCGAGCAGTCAGTGAGCCGGGGTCCAGGCAGGGCTGTCCCCAAGACCTGATAAGATCCGATCTGTCGCGGGGTTGGGAGGCCCAGCCAGGCCGACAGCCACTCCGGCTCAGCCATTGGTTGCCAGCAGCAGCAAGTAGCGTTTGTTCTGGAGCCAAGCCTCCAGGCAGAATCTGGGTGCAGGGAGGGAGTGCTTAGACAGCCGTCCCACAGGGCAGGTAGGCAGTGGCCCTGCCCCACCCCTCTCCTGGGCACCAGGGAGTGTCCTACCCTTTCCGCACAAGATGCCTGCTCTTCCTGGGAGAGGGGGGACATTTCAGAGTCCAGCTCTCTGGAGGAGCCAGTGGTGTCCTGGTCAGGGCAGGTACCATTTGTGGCTGAGCAACCACATTGATGCTAGGCTGGAAGCAGGAATGGGGGTCCTTACTCCTTCCCCGTTGAGGAGCTCTGTTGAGGGGGTGCTGGACACCCTGCTTAGCCTCTCAGAGTGCTCAGAGCTGACCTGACAGACCTGAGACCACAGTTAGTGGGGTGTCTTTCCCTGCTGCAGGCTTGTGATTGCCAGAGCTGCTGGGGGTTCAGTAGTGATGGGGAAAGTGGCCCCAGGTGTGGTAAGGGGAGGAGGGCTGCAGGGGGCGCCTTCCTGGTTCCTGCCTACTGTGCTCAGCCGACCGCCATCTCTTGATGCCTGATTGGGTCTGCACAGGCTCAGCCAGGGGTCCACGTCCTTTGAGGGATTGGTTGGTTCTGGGTACCCCCCCCAGATCCCATTGCCCATCAAATGTGTAAGTCTACCCATTGACCCTTCCCCCTCTCTCCCCACCTCCCCAGCTCTCCTGTGCTGTATCACTCTGGGCACCAGCTTGGGTCTTGCTCTTGCATATTTATTTGGAACCAAGTAAGGTCAGCACCACCTGTGCCTCCAGGCCAGTGTGAGCTGCCGGGCGCCCTGCCACCCAGGCTCTCCCTGGAAGGTTACTCTTCCTGCTGGTTTATTTCTAGGGCCTGGGGCCTAGGGTGGGGTGTGGACCTGTGGACAGATGTGCCAGGGGTACTCCTGAGAGCTTGGCGGCTGCAGTCACTCAAGGGGTACGGCAGGGAAGGTAACAGGGAGAGGCAGGTAGGAGCAGGCCTGTGTTGGGCAGGTGGAAGGCTGGGTTAGGGTGATCTCACAGCCCTTGGCTGGGCAGCAGCTCTCGAAATACAAACATCCCTTTGGGTTTTCAAGGCAGATGCTCTTGGTCCAGCGTGGGCAGGCAGGTGCCTCAGGGATTCATTTCCTCATTTTAAATGGGCTGATTTGTCTTCTTTTTTAAAAAAATTTTATTTTACTGGTGGGGAAATTGAGGCGCTGAGATGTTAAGCGGCTTGCCCAGGACCTCTTGCCATTGAATGCATGTTCCTGGCTGGGCCACATCCCGAGCTGCCTTGGATGAACCGGGGGCCCCGTGCATGCTGGTCAGTGTGTTCTGAAAGAGGCCTCCCTTGCATGGCCCCTTAGCCAGTGGCCGGCTGGCCATCATCTCAGAGGGGACTTTTACAGAGCCAGTCCTTGCTGGGGGTGGTCAAGGAAGCCCCAGATGGTGGAGACAGAGCTGGGAAAGCTTGTTCATCTCTGAGTGCCAGCACCTGGGTCTAGCAAGGCTGTTGGGGAGGTCAGTACCAGGGAGAGACCCCACAGCTGACCTTACAGGAGGAAAACAGATCACTTGGGTGTGGCAGGGTCTTGGCCCCCAGGGAGCTGGGAGAGAGGGCGTGGATGGGCACGGAGGCTGCTGAGGGGTGCTGAAGGGGCTCTCGGGGTACACGGGGCATAGAGAGCACTACCCTCTGTGTCCCTTCGCCTGTTTGCATGTGCACACTGGGGTAGTCATATCTGTTCCTTGTTAGGCACTCGACAGGCCTCCAGAAGATTAATTAATGCCAAGCTGCTGGCAGCTCCAGCAGGACGCTTGCCCCAGGGTCCTGTCCTGGCAGCACAGATGCCCAGCTGACCCCAGCAGTGCTACCACATTCTCATCCAGAGACGCAGGGGGCCATGTTGCGGGCACAGCCCTGCCCCGAGCCTGGGTGGCAGAGAAGGCTAAGGCTGTGGTGAGTGGCCAGAGCCAGGTGGCAGAGCATCCCATCCCTAGGCCCGCCTCCATCACCCGCTCCGAAACTTATTTGTCCCTGACTGAAGCCTGGACTTGCTCTGTGACCCTGGCCACGCCGCCTCTCCTCTCTGGGCAGCTTGCTTTTCCAACCATAAAATGATCTGAAATGGATGTTGGGCTGGGTCATCACTGAGGCACCCCCCTCCGCCAAGTCTGAGTCTTTGTTATCTGCCGACCTGCCTGATTCCAAGAGCCCCTGGTGGCACCCCTTTTCCAGCTGCATATGGACTTCCCGTTAGTCCCCCTCAATGTGGTCCAGCTGTGTCCTTTGCTCCCACCCCAGGTGTTTGCTAGTTCTCCGTGTAATTATCTCCTGCCTGGGTCCAGGACACGGGACACCGAGAGTCCTGTCCAGACCCGATGCCCTCACAGACCAACCCGGCCTTCCCAGCGCCAGGGCAAGGCAACCGCTTCGACAGTGGCCACTGCCAGCCTGCCCAGCACATTCTTCAGGCTTATCTGCAGGCCCGTCCCATTGGACTCTGCCCTCCCACCCAGGAAGCAGCACCCAGACAGGCTGCTGAAGAGTTCCAGGGGGCAGGGAGAGCAGGGTTTGAGGGGACGGTTCTCAGACTCTTGCCTGGAGCTGGGGAGATCCAGGTATAGAACAGAGTGGGACAGAGGGCCTGGGGTGGTGGGGGTGCTGTCTGCTGAGACCATGGGGTGGATCATCTGACCTCGGGGAGCATGGTCCCAGAATCTGTGCCATCTCCCAAGAGCCCATCTCTTGGAAGGCTTCCCGCAGGGAGGTGCCCGCGCAGGAGGGGGGCTTTCTGGAAGCCTGCCTCTCAGCTGCAGCAGGAGCTAGGGCCCCGCCGGCAGCTCCCCGGCCACCTTTTCCTCTGCCCCCACCTCCACAGCAGGAGCCGGAGCCCGTCCTCCCAGGAAGGGGTTAACCGTGTGAGGGAGGGGACTGGGCTAGACCATTTTCCTCGTAGAGGCCTCCACCTTGGGTTTTCCTGAATGGTTCTGCCATCCTGGGGTGGGGAGGGAAGGGAAGGAAGAAGGGCGGGCTGAGGGAGGAAGGGAGGGGACGAGTGTGGGTAGAGGAAGGGAAAAAAGATCGAGACAGCCAGGGGAAGAGAAAGATGTCACTGTCTAATCTCCCTGTCATTTTTATTTCCAGCAGGCGCCGGGCGAAGGGGCTGCTAGAACAATGCTGAGGCGGGCGAGGTGAGGAGCAGCTCCGCGCAGCAGCCCCGTCGGAGGATCTCGAACAGGTGATCGGAGGAGCCGGGGAAACCGAGGCCACCTGGGCATCCCTCCCCTTGGCACCCGAGAGAGACGAGCCTCAAAGACACAGTGGAGAAACCATGGCGACCAATTTCAACGACATCGTCAAGCAAGGCTACGTGAAGATGAAGAGCAGGAAGCTCGGGGTGAGCCACCTTCCAAGGGGCCCTCGGTCTGGCATCTGGGATGTCGGGGGTGCGCGGCCACCGGCCGGTTCCCGGCCGGCCATCGTGCATTGCTGGTCTCTCGAGGTTTCTGGCCGGCGGGCTGCCTGGCATGTGCCTGTGCCCGGCTCTGCCCACTGCGGCCCCCGCCCCAGCCCGGCTGGCTGGAGTCCCTGTGGCTGGGCCAGTAGTGGTGGCCGATGGGCAGGCGGCTCCCCTGCTATTGTTGAAGTTGTCACCCAGGCAGCGGCTGGAAATGCCGGGCTCTATCTGAGCTGAGACCAGCTTGTCACTTCCCCTTGCCATCACCTCCTCGTCTCCCCCTCCCCTCCCCTGGCCTCTTTTCTTTAAAGTACCTTATCTCTCCTGCTTCCCATGGCTTGCTGTGTACCGGCATTTATTTATCTTTGGTTGTTGCTTCTACGGTTGAAGTATTGGCCAAGGAGAGTGGTTGGTTGTTGGGGGTAGGGCGGCGGTACGAGGGGCACAGAAGCTGGCATTTATGTGGTTTATGAATGAGAACCTGGGCGGGATGGCCCGTGGCATTGGGCCCGGCTGCTTTCCTCCCAGGTTTTGGGGGCTTGGAGGGCCTATGGAGATGAGGCCTCAGATGCACCTTTGCAGGGTGTGCACCCTCGCCCACCCCCTACTGGTGAAACCCCCCCAAAAGGCATGAGCAGGGGCCCCAGGGACCAACTTAATAATCTTGGTGAGGTTGTCCCAAGAGCTGCCTTTATTGCCTGACCCTCCCCGCTCTCCATTGAGGGGCCTCCCTAGTAAGACGGAAACCCTGGCCCCTGAGATGGCCCAAGTCTTGTGTTTACCTGGGCCTCCTGCCCGCCCTCCCCCGCCTCCCCCATGGCCTTGGTGGGAGTGGGGGTGCGATCTGACTTTCAAGGCTTCCTGGCTCAGCAGAGTGGGCTGGCGGAGGAGGCGGGCTCTGATACTCAGGGGCCCTTGTGTGGGTACCAGACAGAACAGGACTGGCCTTGGAGCAGGGTGGTTCTTGTGCCCCCTTCCACTCCTGTGGCCCCCACCCCCAGGGCCCCTGCTGGGGGCTCCTCTGTCCAGGCAGGGGGCAGCCAGTTAGCTGGTGGGCACTAGGGGCTCTTCTGCCCAGGCAGGGGGCAGCCACTTAGCTGGTGGGCACGTTGGGGTCTTACCTGGATTTGGACTGTGTCCCAGCCTGGGCCCTGGTGGCCATCAGCCACTGTGTTCTTGCCCCAAGAGAAGGATGGAGCCCACTTGGAGCACAGAATGAGGGGAAAAGCTAAGGCTGCGGTGGGGAAGCAGGGGGCAGGGGCCCAGCTTCTAGTGTGGCTCCTTCCTCAGGGCCTTCAGGCCCCCAGGGGCCAGCTGAGCTGAGGGCCGGTCCAGAGCAGAGTTTCCCAGGAAGCCGAGGCACTTGATGTGGCCACTTGGGCTCAGAACCCGGCCTGTTTCAGGGGGAGGCCCGGGAACCTACGGTGGACACAGTCAAAGGCAGGGTTTAGGAGCTGGGCTGTGGCCAGGCCCCGTCTGGAGTCACCCCCACTCAGGGAACTCGACTTCCCCCTGCAGATCTGCTGTGAGGGGCTGGGGCCACCCGGCCATTCTTGTCTCAGCCCACAGAGATGAGGGGGGAAGGGCTGAAAGAGATCAGGAGCGGGCCCTCCTACCTGCCAGGGCTTTCCTCCCAAGGCAGAGCTGTGGCAGAGTGTTTCTGAAGCGCTGATCAAAGACCTGTGAGAAGTGGGGAAGGAGGGCTCTTGAGCGCAGTGGCTCCCTGGGGCTCTGTGTTCGTGCGGAGTGTGTGTGTGTGTGTGTGTGTGCATGTGTGTGTGTGTGTGTGTATCTTGTAACCAGGCAACCAGAGCGCTCAGGCCCCCAGGCCTTCTGCCCCTGCAGGCTGCACAGAGCCCAGCCTGGCAGGGCATGTCTGAGTTGGCAGCATTCATTCATCCATCCATCCATTCACGGTCCCTACACATGATCATTCACTTGTTCAGCAGGCTCTGTTCACGAGGCTACTGGCATGTGAGGATTCTGAGAATAAAATACAGTCTCTGCTCTAAAAGAGCTGCTCAGCTTAGAGCTGAGGTCTGCTGGGGTTTATGTGGACAGGCTGAGGGCTGAGCCAAGGTCAGGGGGGCAGAGACAGACATGTCTCCTAGAGTCTCCGGAGCCTGAAATAGCCTGGTGTGAGTAGCTTCTCAGGATGGAGACTGCCTCGGCCCACTGCACCCTGGGAACCTGACTGCCGAGGACCTGGTGCCCACATAGCAGGGCAAAGAGGAGGGCCCCTCAGTCTCCACACTGCCAGTGAGAGGAGCACTGGAGATTGCGGGGAATGGCTCTGCCAGCCTTCTGGAATGCTTGCTGAAAGAGTAGGTACACCCCACCTGGACTTTGGGCTGGAAAAGAGCCGTAGGAGGAAGAGTCAGAGGCCCAGGCAAGTGGCTAGGGCCACCAGTGTGGCAGCTCCCTGCTCCCTGGTTCCCTTGCCTCTCGGATGGAGTCCAGGAAGCTATAGAGAATTTAGGTGGATTTAGGCAAGGGTCACTGGCAGTGGTTGGGACAAGGAGTGATGAACCTTGCTGGGAAGACTCTGTGCTCTGGGGGTGATTCCAGGTTCCTGGCTCTGCTCCTTGACCTCTGAGAGTGCCTGGTTTCCCAGCTGGAGCAGGAAACTAACCCTGGTTCCCTTCATTCCCAGGATGGTCAGTGAATGAAGAGGTCCTAGAGACAAGAGGGGGTGTTACCTACATCAAGAGCTGTCCCCTGGCTCTAAGAACAAGGGCTGTGGTGATGTGCGGGCTGGGAGCGGGCTCAGGCCTGATTCCTATCCACACGACATTGCTTCTGTCCTGGCCGGTGCTCTTGGGCAGAGCCTTAGCGCAGTGGTTTCCCAGTACGGCCTTGGCTCCAGGCAGCTGGTTTTAAATACCAGTTCTACCATTCATAAGCTGTTACTCAACTCTTGGGTGCCTCAGATTCCATCTGTAAAGTGGAGATGATAATAGAACTGACCTCAAGAGTGACCCTGAGATTAAATGTGAGGAGTACTAATAACAAAAAGCACAAATAAACGTTGGCTACTTAGGTTAAACCCAGAGCTGAACTCATAGTAAACAGTAACTCAGGAGCACCTTTTATGGAGCCAGACAAGAAATGATTGCCTTTTCAATATGGGGAGGGGTCTCTTCCCCAGGGTGGGATGTCACAGTGGTCTTTTGGGCCTGAGCCCCCTAGAAGGCTATGTGGCACTGCCCCTCGTGGTAGGCAGGGAAAACTGCAGGGTCACTTTGGCTGCGCTGGGAGTGGTCCAGGGTCCATTCCCCTGCCATCTCGCCCCACAGATCTACCGGAGGTGCTGGCTGGTGTTCCGAAAGTCCTCCAGCAAGGGGCCCCAGCGGCTGGAGAAGTATCCAGACGAGAAGTCCGTGTGCCTCCGAGGCTGCCCCAAGGTTAGGGGGCCTGGGCCCTAGCTCCCCAACCTGTAAGCAGTGATGATCTGTTCAGAGTCCTGAGGGCCAAGAGGACCCTCCTGGGGGTGGCAGAGCTGCACGGGATGTAGCGGGAGGTGCTTCACCCTGGCTGAGTCCCCTGTGGATGCCGTGCCAGGTGACAGAGATCAGCAACGTCAAGTGTGTCACACGGCTCCCCAAGGAGACCAAGAGGCAGGCAGTGGCCATCATATTCACTGACGACTCAGCACGGACCTTCACCTGCGACTCAGGTGAGGGGATGGGGCTGCAGGCGGTGTGCTGGTCAAGGTCCAGTTGGTAGGGGTCAGAGCCAGGCTAGCTCTCTTGATGGGGTGTGAGGTGTGGGGGAGGAGGGCGCCCCCCAGGATGAGGTGGGCAGGCAGGCAGAGTCCACTGGCCTCGCCCTCTCTGCTTTGCATGTGGGGACTACTCCGGCTGAAGCAGGTGGGGTGGGCTGCCGAGGGACCCTGAGTTGGCAGCATGATGAGATACTGTTTTCTCCAGAGCTGGAGGCAGAGGAGTGGTACAAGACACTCTCTGTGGAGTGTCTGGGGTCGAGGCTCAACGACATCAGTCTGGGAGAGCCAGACCTCCTGGCCCCGGGAGTGCAGTGTGAGCAGACAGGTGAGGCCTGGTGCTGGCACAGGGTGGGGGTGCGGGGACCTCCCCTCACCCCCCGAAAGCGCCAGGCCCTCTTGTCCTCTCCCCTCCAGATCGCTTCAATGTCTTCCTGCTGCCCTGCCCCAACCTGGACGTGTATGGCGAGTGCAAGCTGCAGATCACCCACGAGAACATCTACCTCTGGGACATACACAACCCCCGCGTGAAGCTCGTCTCGTGGCCCCTCTGCTCACTGCGCCGCTACGGCCGGGATGCCACCCGCTTCACCTTTGAGGCTGGCCGGTAGGACCCCCACCCTCCAGCCATGGTCTTGATGGTGGCTATCATTCACTTGTGTTGGGCCCTGTGCTGAAAGCTCATGTATCAGCATAGCATGCTGAAGGGGAACATAATATTCCCATTTTACTGAAGAAATCGAGGCTCCCAGCAAGTACGTCAAAAGCTCAAGTCAGATGCTGGCACTGGTACTGACCTGCTCTGTGATGGCAGACCTTTGTTTCAGTTTTCTTATCTGTCATATGGGATAATAAAAGTACCTAGCCTCATACACTGGGTGATGATGGTGAAGACTGGGTAGCTTGCACTCTGGAGCAGCCTGCCTAGACTCCAATTCTGTATACTCCACCATGTAACTTTGGTTGGTACTTAGCTTCTGAATGCCTCAGTTTTCTCATCTATAAGATAGTTTGAGAAGAACTGTAGTAATTAGGAAACCAATTGCACACAGACCAGGTGGTGGAGAAAACAGAATGGATTAATTCTTGTAAAGCATTTAGACCACCACCTGGCCCATGGAAAATGTTCAGCACGTTTGAGCTCGGTGGTCAGGCCCTCAGCTAACAGCCCTGCCTGTTCCCAAAGAAGAGCCTGACTGAGCATGTCACATACGTGGGACGTGCCCACCACCGTGCTCTCTGTGCTCCCTGTGTCCCCAGGATGTGTGACGCTGGAGAAGGGCTCTACACCTTCCAGACACAGGAAGGGGAACAGATTTACCAGCGGGTCCACAGTGCCACCCTGGCCATCGCTGAGCAGCACAAACGAGTCCTGCTGGAGATGGAGAAGAATGTGAGGGTGAGGCCGCGCGTGTCAGTCCAGGGTAGGGGGCGGCGGGTGGGCAGTCAGAGGACCGGGAGAGTGCCAGCTGACTCCAGCTCGTGAGTATGGCAAAGGCAGGCAGGGTCTTGGGCTGGCCACCCCTGGGCTTAGCCGCTGACCCTTCTCTGCCCCACAGCTGCTGAGCAAGGGCACAGAACATTACTCATACCCCTGCACGCCCACTACCATGCTGCCCCGCAGTGCCTACTGGCACCACATCACAGGTTCCCAGAACATCGCCGAGGCCTCCAGCTTCGCCGGTGAGTCACTGCTGTGCGTCACCCCCACCAGCCAGGAGGCTCTGTGGAGGACAAGGTGTGCTGGGCAGGGGTCTTCTGTCCTGGGCCCAAGTCCTCAGCCTGCGTCTGTGTCCACAGGTGAGGGGTATGCGGCAGCCCAGGCCAGCTCAGAAACGGACCTCCTCAACAGATTCATCCTGCTAAAGCCAAAGCCCAGCCAGGGGGACAGCAATGAGGCCAGGGCCCCTTCCCAGTGACGGCAGAGCTAGCGTGCCTGGATGACCGCTGGGGCTGCCTGCAGGGGCTGTGGGCCAGGAGCCCAGAGAAAGGGAGCAAGCTGTCCCTTCTCTGCCCCCAAGGGTGAGACTGGACCAAGGCAAAGGGCTGGCCACGCCACCTGAGCATGTGTGAGGGGCTGGAGCTACCATAGGACTATATACGGTTAATGATTTTAATATATATGGCTTATGACATTATTCTATATTAATAAGATTTCCCCCTCTGTCCCTCCCTGCCACCACATACATTTTTATCCCCATGACCAGGCCACAGCCAGGGCTGTTTCTGAATGTGAGGGCAGTGGTTTTTCCTGTCCCCGAAGGGGTACCAGCCCTCCTGCTTTGGGCCCAAGGAGGGAGACAGTCCGCACTCCTGGTGCCTGCTCTTGCTGCTGGCTTTCCCACGCAGCCCAGGGGTGGAGACGGCAGGTGGCTTCTTGGTCCCTCTGGGCCTGGTGGCACAGGAAGGATCCGCGCTTACACTGTGCCACTCAGCAGCCTTGCACTTGGGAGTTTTATGCAGAGGTGACATCTGGCTGACACCTCAAGTGAAAATCTGGTTTTAAAGTGGTTTCTGCCCAGGCTCTTCCTGCTTCGTAGGCTGAGAAGACATCCTGGGGGCAGGGTGCTGATTACCTCAGCCCAGGGAGAGTGGCCTCCCGAGCTCTTTCCTGCTCCAGGGCCAGGCCGGCCCCCAGGAGGACTGCGGGGTCGGGGTGAGCACCCTGCTGCCCCCTCACTGACCAGGTGGGCAGTGCTCCCGTGGAGGGTGCCCCCCTGCCCTGTGTGGCCTCCCTCTGGCCAAAAGGACTCAAAAACTGAGACCACCCCATTTCCTCCTCCCCACATGGTGCTGAGGCTCCCTGCTGAAACGCAATTAAAGCAATTGATTTTCTAGTGCTGGTATTTATTGACTACCGTGCAGAAGGGCTATCTTTCTACTCACATCAAACCTTTGGTTGTGTGTGTGTTGGGTTTTTTGTTTTTAATATTTTAGGGTTCTAATCTGTGGGAACACACCCTGTTGTAAATAACCACTATTCGAGTTGTGGCAGGAGGATGGTAAATCAAGAGGCCCCTCCAGACAGAGCCCTGGAGCCAGGGAGGGGCCACAGCCCGCTCAGCTCTGAACCTGACCCAGGGAATGACCACCCCAGGAGTAAGCTAGCCTGAAGGAGGGCACCCAGAGGCCACGGGGAGGGAGGCAGAGCTGGCTGGCTCGGTTCGTGGCTTGATGACGCATGAAGGAGATTACGTACGTTGTGCTCTTTATTGCCAAAAATAAAAACTTTCAAAAGACAACTACTGTTAATAAATAACCCTTCCTTTCTGTACTAGATTTCCGGTTTTCTCCAGGCTTCTCCTGCCAGGATGCCTAATTAACTGCGTTGGGTGTGTGCCTACCAACAGGGCTAAGGGGTCAAGGCCAGATCTTCATTAAGGTCCTTATCCTCTTCCCCGGCCTCCCACCACACCCACAAATTAAATTATCTGGCCATTGTTGGTGAAGATTGAAACTGATGGGTAGAGAACAAAATACAAGTTTACTGGTGGGAAGAGGGGGATAGCCTGGGACTAACACTACTCTTAAGAGGTTCTCAGATTCAAGACACTTGAGAATCTGAGTGAAAGACCAATAGGATGGCGGAGGCAGGGACTGCAAGGGCGCTTGGGCAGCCCGAGTGAGGATTCCAGAGTCAGTCCCTACATACAAGCCTACAATGGTGAGCACTCCAACTTGTGAACAGAAAGGGTTTGAAGTAAAGAGCTGGAATGACCCAAAGATGAGAGTCCAGCTCAGTGGTTGTCAACAGGGGAGCCCTATGGCCCCCGAGGCACGCTGGGAGACCGGGTGGAAGGAGTGTTTCAGGGAGCACTGCTGCCGACCCACAGGCAGGCCCAGGGACGCTTAACGAAGGGGGAAACTGCCCTGCCAGCAACGGCAGTGGCGGTCCCGGTATCTGTAACCGAGCAAGGCTGGGACGGACCTACCCCTCCCCACTGCTGCCTGGCTAACTGGTACTGAAGGCTTGCCAAGAAACTTGAGCAGCAGCTGTCCAGTCCCCAGGAGCCAAAAAGAGTCTCAGAAGAGACCTGAAATCCAACTGTTTTGCTCAAACAGGTGAGCTGCAGCTAGTTTATGGTGAGGACGTCACTCTGGATCTCGTGGCTTAACTGGGTCTGTAAATCACTCAGCTTCTTCTTTAATCCAGAGAGGGCTGAAAGGACGATGGTCTCGGGGCGCAGAGAGCCACAAGATTCCACATTGTAGTAAAACCTGAGAGGCAAGAGTCCAGTGAGAGCCCTCCACAAAGCATTCAGGCCAGCGGGCCCCAGCTTTGGCCAAGGGCCTCCTTCCCTTCTAGGTCCTGACTCCTTTCTCCCCATGAATTTGACCTTGTCCCAGGGTTGACCTCCATCCAGCTTCTTAAAAACAGTGGTCCCAGTGTACTCTGTAGGACCTCAAGAGGGCCATAGCTGCCTCAGAAAGATGTTGTGTGAAAAATCTCAGGACACTTGTGCAGACCCACTCCACACTGAGGGGAAGGAGGATGAATAAGCAGTGCCTCCTGCTCCAGCGTTTTCATGTCTGTCACTAGAACGCGTTGGACAGTTTGGGGCCCTAGGTTTGATCTTAGATTAACCTTTCTTTGGGGGCTGAATAATCACAACAGGCATAGTCTGGATAACCGGGGACCCCCTTCTCCCAGTAACCAAAAGGGGGACTTAAGTGGGGTTTAGCAGTTACCTGCCCTTTCTCAGCTGAGGGGAACTGGACAGGAGGGAAAGGGGCTCCCTAACTCAGAGGCTGCACCAGACCTGTATGTTCTTACAGAGGTGACCTTCGAGTGCCAAACCAGGGTCTTACCTCTCTGGCTTGCCGTTGGGGTCGTAGGGGGCCTGTGACTCATCCTCATCCAGCTCTGAGTACTCACTCTTTGGCCTGAGGTCAAACAGAGGTCAGCACAGGGTTGCTGGGGCCAGCACATGGCCACTTTTGGGACCCGTGTCTCATAGTCAGGCTGCCCCATCTGGGTCACTAGGAGCCACTTCCACACCTGCCCACCCAGCCGGCCCTCAGCTCCCACCAGGAACATACCATTCCTCCGGCTTGGGGTACACCGTGTGCCTGAGGGCATTGTCAGGGTCATACTCAAACGCCACTCCTGCAGTTGGGTTCCACTTGGCGTGCTCCTTGCCAAAGCCTTTTTTGGCATAGGCTCGCAGTCTCAGCTCCTGGCCCTTTCTCAGCTTGACGATGAGAATGTCTGTGGGGACAGGTGAGAGTCAGTCGAGGGCCGGCAGAGGCACAGTTCTCTGGGTCTGACCTGCAACCCCTGGAAGACCAGACAACATGAGAGGCTGGGTCTGGTCCCTGCCTCTCTCGGGGCGCCTTACCGTCCTGCTCCACGTAGTCATTGGGGTCATTATCTCGGTTCCTAGATGTCACCTGCAGGGAGTCCAAACAGAGGCATTTATTAGCAGCTGCTCATCTCACCCGGAAATCTTCCAGCACCTCCAGGGATCCCTTCTGTGCTGGTGACTGGCCTCTAACCCCTATCTCATGGCTGTGACAACCTCCTCAGTCAAAACAGTAGCATGGTCTTCAAAGGGGTCCTAAAGGGGCAGAGGGCCCACAGCACCAATGTTTCTGCCCATTCTGGCAAGGGTCCAGAATCATTAGTACTTCTAAGCATCAGGCTCACATTAAGGCAGAGGGTAACACAGGGAAGTTGGCATCTTCTAAGAATCCACCCCAATCTGGCCCACTGGAGCCAGGAGAACAGCAAAGGTCCCAACAGGGAGGGCCTTCCTGACCGGAATGACCCGGGGACTGTTGGAGATGAGGTCTCGAGATGTGACGTGACGCGTCTGGTCTTCGTTGCACCGCACGTCCAGAGTGAACTCCACCGAGCACTCGGGGCAGAACTCTTCACACGTGCAGTCCTGAGGCGGGAGAGAGACAGCAGTGAGTCTGTGGAGAGACGGTGAAGTCTGGCTTGGCTCCCCCCTTCTAATGCCCTGTCCCTGAAGGTTCTTCATCTGATGACAGGGTGGCCGCAGCCACCAGTCTCTCGTCAGCTGTATCCATCTACACACCACTCTTGGGCTGCTAAACGGCTCTTCCTCAGAGAACCAAGGCACTAACAGAGGAGGCTTTCATCCCGCACAGTTCAGGATCCATGAGCTGGAACTAGCTTGGGAATGCAATTACCACTTAAAACAATCTAGGGGACAATAGAAAAAAGTACCTTTTAAGCTCTAGACTACTGACCTTTTCTTAAAAAGTTTCACACATTCACAAAAGCAGAGAAGGGTATAACAGACTGCCACCATGTAAGTATCACTCAGCTTTAATAATTCTCAAGTTTGCCATTCTTTAAACTGATTCTAGAAACACTCCCGTCTTAAGAGACTAGCTGCTACCATTTGACGTCAGGCAAGAAGAGAGGTACCAGAATGTAGTCAAGCAAACTGTTCTCCCCTCATATCAGTGAGGAAAATCCAAGCTACTTTTGACGTTTTCAAGACGATGAAGGAAATCTATGGGCCACCCCTGGCCAGCCTGTAATCACACACAGGTGGGACAGGAAGGCAACCTGGACCCTTGAGATGGAATCACTCTTAGAAATATGAAATTAAGGAATCAAAATGTAATGGAAGACAAAAATATAAAAAGGTACTCAACCTAAAAAAAAGAGAGAGAAGAGTCTGTTCAAGAGATCAAGAGACTAAAGAGGTGTAACAACCAAATGCAATGCGTGCATCACAGATTCACAAACAAAAAGCCAATGAGGGGGAATTCCTCGGCAGTCCAGCGGTTCAGACTCTGTCCTTTCTCTGTCAAGAGTGTAGGGTTCAAACCCTGGTCGGGGAACTAAGACCTGGTAAGCCAAGCAGTTCAGCCAAACCGAAAAACAATTATGGACATTTTGAAGATAACTAGGAAAACCTGAATTTAGACTGTATATAGATAGTACAAATCCACACTAATTTTCTTAGGCTCCATACTGTGGTTAGGTAAGAAAATATCCTTATTTTTAGGACACACGTGCTGATGTAGTTAGGGGAGAAGTATCATGATTTCTGTAACGTTCTTTCAGATGGTTTAGCAAAAATCACAACATCTATATGAAACATAAAGCAAATATAACGAAGTATCAACAACTGCAAATTAAAAGTGAAATGAGAATGAGTATGTATTCTATTTTTAACTTTTCTGCAAATTTTAAGAAAACACAAACGGAAAATCCACACCATCTTTATTCAGTAAATGCAATACTAGAAAAAAATTTAATGGAAGGAACTGTTTAGTCACAGGGCATGGACTAACTGCTCTTCAATTGGTGGTACAACTGTCTTTATCAATATATGTGATGTTTTATTTCTTAAAAACAGACTCTGGGGACATGAAGCAAAAATGATGAAATGTCAAAATGTGACAAGTGGTTTGGCGGCAGCATGCCTATTTGTTTTATTAGCTCCACACTTTGCTGTGTGCTTGAATATTTAAAAAAAAAAAACACACATATATGGACTTCCCTGGAGGCGCAGTGGATAAGAATCCACCTGTCAATGCAGGGGACACAGGTTCAATCCCTGGTCCAGGAAGATCCCACATGCTATGGAGCAACTAAGCCCGTGCACCACAACTACTACCGAGCCAGCAAGCAGCAACCACCGAACCTGTGTGCCACAGCTACTGCCGCCCTTGAGCCTGAGGCCAGTGCCCGCAACAAGAAGCCACCACAGTGGAGGCCTGCACACTGCAACCAGGAGTATCCCTGCTCAATGCAACTAGAAATAGCTCGAGCAGCAACAAAGACCCAGCAGAGCCAAAAATAAACAATTAATAAAACAAACAGCAATGCACATATACATTTACAAAATATATCAAATTAGCCATTAGCACACCAAAATGATGTGCCCCTGGGAATACCAGAAAAGGGGTTGATTCAGGACCACATAAAGCCATCAAGAAGGAACACTCTCAAGCTGTCAACTAATGCAGCTCTGGTGAAAGGATGCAGGTAACCTAATCCTATCCTACACGTTCCCTAGTTCTGAGCCCATTAATGTATCATGGACGCGGCAAACATCACCCCAGGGGAATGGAGCCATGTTTCAGTAAGACAACCTATAGGGTGAGGCATAAAGCTGGCAGACAGCTGCTGCTCTGCAGCACAGTTCTCACTCCCTCTGCTCCTTGTCCTCACCCACTAGCCTTCTGTTGACGCCCTTTAGCCTCCTAGGCCCCTGTCCCTGGGAAGAGATGCTCTGGAAAACACTGCACACCAGATGCTGAAGAGAAACAGCTCCACCCATTCGGTATAAATGAGTATCCAGGTGTATGTCCCCTCTGGCTAATGAGACTCTCTGATGCCCCTTGAGCCTCATCGATCTGTGGTCCCATCAGAACCAAAGACCGATGCCTGCCCTGGGCTCCAGACATCTCCATACTGTCTTTCTAAAAGCCAAAATCGAGATGGCTGGAAAAAATCTCCTTGGGAACTGAGTTCCCTGCCTCCCCCGAGCTCCCCAAGCACACAGCATACCCGGGAGTACTGCAACTTGTCCACAATGTCGTCACTGGTGAGAGGGATTAATCCTGGGAGACAGAGAAAAGCACACTGAAGAAGGCAGGGGCCAAGCTGGAAAGGAGAGTCCAGAAGTCCCCTTGGGGGTGAGGACACTTCTTCCTCTGACACTGGCACAGCCCCCTCCCTGTAACTCTCCAATCCCAGCACTCACCAAGTCTGTGAGCAATGAACTCGTCATGAAGGACGGAGGAATTGGCATCAATCTGAACCCAGTCAATTGCTAAAGAATGAAGGAAGCAGAAAAAGCAGACAGGCAGATTAGCCACCAAATTTTCCAGATTTAAAAATCATCTGAAAGTGTGTGTTGCTCAGTCACGTCTGACTCTTCGCAATCCCATGGACTGCAGCCTGCCAGGCTCCTCTGTCCATGGGATTCTCCAGGCAAGAATTCTGGAGTGGATTACCATGCTCTTCTCAGAGAATCTTCCCGACCCAGGGATTGAACCCTAGGGGCTTCCTGCACTGAGGCAGATTCTTCAGCATCTGAGCCCCTCCAAATCATCTAGTGCTTACTAAATTGCAGAGGCCGAGTCAGGCTGCCAGAGACTCTGATTCCACAGCTCTGGAGTGGGGCCCAGAAAGCTGCATTTTAATAAGAACCACACACACTGCTCCGCACTTCCCTGCTCAGGCAGTTATGATGCAGAGAGTTCCCTGTATTACCCCAAAAACACTGACCTACAGATACCACGAGAATGGGAGCGTGTTTCTCAGAGCTGAGTATTTCTGTGGGAAGCACTTAAATCTGCTACTCATGCCAACACCAGTAAGAACACAAACTATCTGGGCACTTGAAAGTTGGACAAACCTCAGAGAAGTAACATAGACTTATGGCCCACATCTCCTTTTGTGATATAATGACTAGATTACCCAAATTAATACTTTATCATCATTCAACCAAATCATGTTTACCCAATTCCTTTAATGGGTAAGGCATACTAATCCCTACCAGCCATGAGCGAGGAGGAGGAGAATTGCAGTGTCACACATAGTTGACTTAAACACATTTACTATTCATTCATAAATATGTGTACATAAACAATTAAATTCAGAAGTCAAAAGGCAGTGAGACCAACTGTTCAATGAGGGGCATAGACACTAGGAACAGAGGACCAGACACGACCAGACCCCACCTGCTTGTCCTTCTGCTTCCTAAACCCGAGCCAAGTAAGGACTAAGAGCCAAGCTTTTCTGTCTCTGCCTTTCCTCCCACTGGCATGCCTTTAACCTCTCCTGTGCAGGATTTAAAATCCTGTGAGCTTCCTATAAACCAGGCCTTGCCCACCCTCTGTGATACAGAGATGAATACTCTCTCCCAGGAGGAAGCTACTCTCTCCTGGAACTCTGTCCACACTTCTCTTAAGACACTTGTCAAATTGCATTATATCTGTGTGCATCTTGCTTCCACCTCAAGCTTCAAAATTTCTTTGGGTCTTCAGATGTCTTAATTTCTGTATTCCTAGCTGGGGTCTGGATTGCAAAAGGTGCTTCATGCTACATGGGAAAAGTGGCGCTTGAATGTCAGGACTGCACCCTAAAGCACAACTGCCTCACTTTACTCATGATGAAACTAAGGTCCTGAGACCCCACGGGGTGATTAGGCAGAGAAGGAGAAGCAGCACTCCAAGCTCTGAGTTGAAAAAGTCTCCGGGGGGTGGTAATGGTGGAAAAACTACAATGTCCTCTGCTTACCAACCAACTGGCCTGTTCATCTCCTTAGGAATTTGCACACTTGATGCAGTAACTATGGCTTACATCTCTTTTTCCTAAACCAAACTCTGAGTTAACACTCAGAAAATATTTGTAGTGTATCTGTAGACAGGCAGAACACCCAGTGAAGATTGGCTGGAACAAAAGCAGAAACAGATCCTTTCTCCTTGAAGCGTCAAACCCACTGCAGCTATGGTTCTCCTTAAACCCTAAAAGAATCTGCCTGCAAATGCAGGAGAAGCGGGTCTGATCCCTGGGTGGGGAAGATCCCCTAGAGAAGGAAATGGCTGCCCACTCCAGTATTCTTGCCTGGAGAATCCCATGGACAGAGGAGCCTGGTGGGCTACAGCCAATGGGGTCGCAAAGAGTCGAACACAACTGAGCAACTGAAGATGAACTCCTAGAGAACCCTGTACTTCACAGCTCTGCGTTTCCAGTGCCTAGCACCACTGCCTGGAGCTTATATGCTCCCGAAATGCAGCTGACGGAACAGATTCACATTACCGGGCAATGGAGACTCACTGAACACAAGGCACAGACATTATTCCCCTTAATCGTTAACGTCGCCCTGACAACTGCTATTAGCGTCCGAACATTAGAGAGGGGACTGCAACAAGAGTTTAATAGCTTTCCCAAGTTTCGCAGCGATAGTAAGTGAAAACAGTTTCTGAGTCCCAGTCCACAGACTCCTGAGCCCATGCGCGTCACCAACGCACGGAAAAGAATGGAACTAAATAGCCCGTGGGAGCCAGAGAGGTGGCCAGAGTGGGCCTGGGCCAAGGGCAAAGGGCCCGATCAAGTCTCCAGCACGACTGTCCTCTTAGCGCTCCCAATCCCTCGCCCAAACCAAGGCTCGGGGCAGGAGCTGCAAGGCAAGGGGAGGAGTGGGGTGGGGGGAGAGAGGCCCGGTAGCCCTGGCAACGAGACTGGGGTCGCTTACCTATTATGGGCACCTCAGCGATGAAGACCCTCCGGATAGAATTTGCCACCCTGAGGAATGAAAACCAAGCGGCGTGTGGGCACCGCAGCCTCGACAGGCCAGGCTCGCGCCCCACCGCGCCCAAAGCGGAAGCCAGTTTTGAAAAGACACGACGTCCCGCAGGCTGGGACCCCGGCTCTCCAGAACCGCCAACCTCTTCCCCCAGCAGTCTTACGCCAGGTCCGTGTTCTCGATGATGAACTTGACATTCTCGTCGGTGAGCTCCGTGATCCGCACTGTGGGCTGGTTGGCGTACGGCATCGCGCCCCACCGCTCGCTCGACCTCTGTTGTCAGCTCTGCCGGGCCTGCGCCAACTCCTCCAGCGGAAGTCCGTGAGCTGGGCCTCGCCACTGGCGCGGACGGGCGCTCACAGCGCCGCCTGCTGCTCGGAGGCCTGAAGTTTTCCACCCACCACTCCCACCTTTTTGAAGAAGCACCAGGTTCAACCATTCAGAGGGCGATTTGGCAAAGCATGCACACGCCCTTGATTCCACAGTAACACTTCTAAGAATCCATACTGCAGAAACATTTGCAGGTGTAAGCAAACATACATGTACAGGGACGTTCACTGCAGCAGCTGCTGCTGCTAAAGTCGCTTCAGCCGTGTCCGACTCTGTGCGACTCCATAGACGGCAGCCCCCCAGGCTCCGCCGTCCCTGGGATTCTCAGGCAAGAACACTGGAGTGGGTTGCCATTTCCTTCTCCAGTTCACTGCAGCAGTCTGGCAAAAGATAAATAAAAGTTGCCCATTGACAGAGACCTGGTTATATATACAAACACAGGAATACTGTAACATTTTTTGAAAGAATGAAGTGTGTAAATCTATGGAAGAAAAGTACAGTTGGTCCTCCATATGCAAGGGTTTTTGAATCCAACCGAGGATAAAATTCCATAAAGTTCCAAAAATAAAACAAATTTCCTGCACTATTTATATAGCATTTACAACTACTTACCATAGCATTAAACATTGTGTTAGGTACTATAAGAAATCTACAGATAATTTAAATTCTATGGGAAGGCACATGTAGGTTACGTGCACATAGTAGGCAGTGTCGTAAACAGCCTGCAAAGAGGTCTGATGGGTCTTTTTTTGCTTTTGGTTGTGCCACATCCATGTCCCCTGAAATGAAGTAAAGTCCTAACCATTGGACTGCCAGGGAATTCCCAGGTGGCAGCAGATTACACAGAGAACTCCTAAAATAGAACTTGGCAGGGGACAACATGTAGCGGGAAGAGAAAGAATAATCAGAGGGACAGAGGCGTTGCTTTAGCAAGGAGTGACATCTGAGACAGAGAAGAGCATTAAGGGGCCCTTGCACTGAAGCCTGTATCATCTCAGTAAATTAAGAATTAAGGTTATCTGTTGAGTGTGAGATGGATGCTATAAAGGATAAAAGAGGGAATGGAACAAAATATGATAGCTACTGCAGGCAACTTGACAGGATGTCAAGATGAAAGAATCAGGTGCAGAAAGGCCCAGAGGAACGTGCGTGAGACAGGAAATTCCCACTAGCCGTTGACTCCCATCGTCATTCAGTCCACTTGGGCAGGAGACCGAAGCGCAGAAGACAGATGGCTGTTGGATGCTGCGTGCACCAAAATGGTGAAGCCGCAACTCCTCACGTGAGGATACTTGGAAAGGGGGTCTTCATGAGTCCTGAGGACAGAACTCTCAGATCAGCTCTAACAAAAGCAGGAGAGGCGGCAGACCACACTGGCATGCTCTCTGCCCGTGTGAGAATGTAGGGAGAAGGGGCCATGTGCGCCAGCAAGAAAGCGCCAAGGACCAAGCTAGCTGGCACCTTGATCTTGGACTTCCCGCTTCTAGAACTGTGAGACGTTTCACCACAGAAGCCTGAACAGACTTACACAACAGAGTTAACCGGACTTAAATAGGGGCTCGGCCAGCACAGAGGCTGAGAGAATTTGTAAAGCTAAATACTGTGTCAAGGAAATAGTCAGCGATGGCAGGAGGAGCCGAACAGCTAACCGGGAGGGGAAAGACCCCGTCACCCCATTTTACTGAAGGAGGCCTGGGCCCACAGGTGCAGAGCTGTCACAGCTGCCCAGCAACGTCACACAGCACCGGGGCCCTAACTCAGGTCTCCTGGCTGCCAGTTGAAGAGCTTCTCCAAAACCCTGCTCTCTGCTTCTGGGGTCTTGGACAGCTGCCATGGTCTGTATGGAAATTCCCTACACAACAGGAAACTGCTTCAAAGATATTTATTATAATATTTTAACATACTAAGTTCACTAATAATCCTGCAATGAGTGCTGTTTTAACATGACACAGGGCCTGGGACCACACCTCTGGCCAGGCTGAGCACCAGCAGGCACCTGTCTCAGGTGAGCAGCCTGCCCAGGGGTTTCCAGGTGCAACGACTCAGGACACTGGAGCATTGAAAGGGCAGCATGGAACCCACAGGCCTGTCTGTGGCTGTGGGGGAGCTGACACCTGGGGTGCGCTCAGATCCGGACTCTGACTTGGGAGCCCCAGAGGCAGGTTTAAGACATGGTCAAAGTGCCTGAGAGACCACAAGAGGGATGTGTTGGGTTTCATGATTTGAATGCTTGAGTGTTGCGTTTTTCAGTCCCATAGCTATGGTGCCAAAAGGCATCAGGACGGCTGGCCTGGCATTAGGAACTGAAGAAGTGGCCCAACCTGGCTACACCTGTGTTGCCCAGTGCCCTGTGGTTCCCAGGTGGCTGTGGTAGTGTTGCAGAGCACGGACTTGATGAACGTGAGTCTGAGTGAACTCTAGGAGATGGTGATGGACAGGGAGGCCTGGCATGCTGTGATTCATGTGGTCGCAAAGAGTCAGACACCACTGAGTGACTGAACTGAACTGAAGTCAAGGAGTGGACTTGCCAGTTCAAGTGGTATGTCTGTATTTACTGTTTTAAGGAATTTCCATACTCTTTTCCTTGTGGCTGTACCGACTCAATTACAGTCCTGCCCACAGTATAGGAGGATTCTCTGTTTCCCTCGCCCTCAGCAGCAATTAACCTTTGTAGGACGCAGATGATTCCTTTGTAGACCTTTTGGAAGATGGATATTCTGTGAGGTGTGAGGTGATACCTCATTGCAGTTTTGATTAGATTTCTCTAAAAGTGGTCCTGAGCATCTTTTCATGTGTTTTATGGCCATCTGGATGCCTTCCTTGGAGACACATCCATTTAGATCTTTGCGGTTTTTCTATTGGATTGATAGGGGGGTTTTTTGTTTTGTTTTGTTTTGTTTTGCAGCTTTATCATGAGCTGCGTGAGCAGTTTGTATGTTGGGAGATGAATTCGTTATTTTAAACATCTGTTGCAAACATTTATTTTCCCATTCTGATAGTTGTCTTTTTCTTTCCTTTAGGTTGCCCTTGCAGTGCAAAAGTTTTTAGGTGATGAGGTGCCTTTTTAAAGTTTAGTTTTAGTTTTAATTATTCTAAGCATAGATTCAAAAAGAACTTGTTGTGATTCATGTCAAAGTGTGATTGCCTATATTTCCTCAAGAGGATTAGAGTAATCTTCTGTCCATTTAACTCTTCAAGCTATTTGGATTTTTTCTTCTGTAAGCAGTTAGGGAGAGACATAAATTCTTTCCCTTTCCCCTTGTTTAAGGAAGCTCCTCCCTGTCCATCCTGACTGTTAACAGCTTACATTGCCAGCATCATTGTAGGAGACTTCCCATGTCTCCACGTCCTCTCTGCCATTTTGTTAGTAAACCTCAGGAGATAGGCCACTCTGAGCTGGGTGAGGTGATATGTTCTTGTAGTTTTGATTTTAATTTCTTTAATAATTAGCAATGTGAGCACCTTTTCATGGGCTTTATAGCCACCTGGATGTCTTCTGGGGAGAAATATCCATTTAGATCTTTGCCCTCCACCACTTTTTTAATTGAACAGCATGGGTTGTTTGCATATTTGGGGATGAATTCCTTATTTTCACCTTGGTTGTAACATTTTTTTATCCTGAGGGTTATTTTTTTTTTTCCTTTAGGGTTCCCCTCCTTTTGATCTCTGGCTCCTCTGCCTCTTCTAAATCCACCTTGAACATCTGGAAGTTCTCAGTTTATATACTGTTAAAGCCTTGCTTGGAGAATTTTAAGCATTACTTTACTGGTGTGTGAGATGAGTGCAGTTGTGCAGTAGTCTGAACATCCTTTGGCATTCCCTTTCTTTCAGATTGGAATGAAAACTGACCTTTTCCAGTCCTGTGGCCACTGCTGAGTTTTCCAAATTTCCCTGCATATTGAGTACAGGCTTTAACAGCATTATCTTTTAGGATTTGCAATAGCTCAGCTGGAATTCCATCACCTCCACTAGCTTGTTCATGGTGATGCTTCCTAAGGCCCACTTGACTTTGCATTCCAGGACGTCTGGATCTAGGTGAGTGATCACACCATGGTGGTTATCTTGGTCATTAAGGTTTTTTTGGATAGTTCTTCTGTGTTTTCTTGCCACCTCTTCTTAATATCTTCTGCTTCTGTTAGGTTCTTACCAGTTCTGCCCTTTATTTTGCCCATTTCTGCATGAAATATTCTCCTGGTATCTCTAATTTTCCTGAAGCGATTTCTAGTCTTTCCCATTCTATGTTTTCCTCTATTTCTTTGCACTGATTACTGAGGAAGGCTTTCTTATCTCTCCTTGTTATTCTTTGGAATTCTGCATTCAAATAGGTATATCTTTCCTCTTCTTTTACATTTTTGATTTGCAGTTTTGATTTACATTTCTATAACATTTCACCAAGTTGAAAGCTTTTCATGTGACATTTTTAAGAACAGTGTGAGTAAAACAGTTTGGCGATTGGCCTCGTGATCTTTTGCCCTGGTTTGACTCTTTTTCCCCTGACGCACCTAGGACATTTCTTCAGGCAGGTGTTTCTTCCTTCAGTTCAGTTCAGTTCAGTTCACTTGCTCAGTCGTGTCCGACTCTTTGCGACCCCAAGAATCGCAGCACGCCAGGCCTCCCTGTCCATCACCAATTCCCGGAGTTCACTCAGGCTCACGTCCATCGAGTCAGTGATGCCATCCAGCCATCTCATCCTCTGTCGTCCCCTTCTCCTTTTGGCCCCCAATCCCTCCCAGCACCAGAGTCTTTTCCAATGAGTTAACTCTTCTCATGAGGTGGCCAAAGTTTCCTTCCTTAGAGCCCCTCAGTCCTGATGAAAATGAAGTGCCATCCGCAGAGGACTTTCTATTGCTGTTCCAAAAGTGGCCACAAGGCGGCAGCATTTCCTTATGCTGCACAATTAGGTGTTTATTATGGTTAACTTTTATTTTCTAATGAAGTAGAGTTCATTTCTGTTGTGTTTGTTTTAGGTTGACAGGAACTTGATTCAGTTATACATAGAGGTACATCTATTCTCCTCTTTTTCGGGGTCTTTTCCCAAATAGGTTCTTTGAGTGTGTTCAGTAGACTTCCCTGTGCTATTCAGTAGGTCCATTTCAGTTATCTATCTGACAATAAGTAGTGTGTATCTGTAAACCCCAATCTCTTATTGTTCCCCTTCCCCAACCTTAAAAAAAAAAATCGTAAACTCGTGTTTCTATGTCTGTGAGTCTGTCTCAGTTTATGAATTGGTTCACTTGAGGAATCTGTCAATTCTCCCTGTATGTCATCCCTTTGCTTTCCCTCTCTGACTGGCTTCACTCAGTGTGATAAATCTCTCGGTCCATCCATGCTCCTGAAAATGACTTTTTCTTTCATTCGTTTTGATGGCTGAGTGGACTGCAGCGTTTTGATGGACAATTTCCTCATTATTTCTCTGTTGATGGTCAGTTTGGTTTATGCTCTGTCTTGGATATTGTCAATAATGCTGCCCTGAAAATAGGGGTGCAGCTATCATTTCAGTTTTGATTTTCTAGTGATCTAAGACTAGGAGTGGGCTTGCCAGACCATGCGGTAAGTCTGTTTAGTGTTCTAAGGAATCTCCATACTGCTTTCTTTTGTGGCTGCACCCACCCCCCCACCCCAATTTCCATCCCTGCCCACAGGGTAGGAGGAGTCCCTGTCTTCCTTGCCCTCTGCAGCATTTCATCCTTGGAGATCTTTTGGAGGATGGCTCTTCTGAGGGCGTCAGTGGTACCTGGTTGCAGTTTGATTGGCATTTCTCTAAGAGTGGTCCTGAGCATCTTGTCATGTGCTTTATGGACATCTGGATGCCTTCTTTGGAGAAATGTCTATTTAGATTTTTGCCAGTTTTTCTCCTGGGCTGATTCTTTTCTTGCTCATGAGCTGTGGGGGCTTCACTGGTGGCTCAGCTGGTAAAGAATCCGCCTGCAATGCAGGAGACTTGGGTTGGATCCCTGGGTTGGGAAGATCCCCTGGAGAAGGGAAATGCGGCTCACTCCAGTATTCCAGCCTGGAGAATTCCATGGGCTGTACAGTCCATGGGTCACAGAGAGTCGGACACAACTGAGTGAGTTTCACTTTCACTGTGTGAGCACTCTGCGTCTTTGGAGATGAATTCCTTGTTTCTAACTTCAGCTGCAAATGTTTATTTTCCCATTCTGAGGGTTGTCTTTTTCTATCCTTCAGGGTTGCCCTTCCTGTGCAAAAGCTTTTCAGGTTAATGAGATGCCTTTTTAAAGTTTAGTTTTATTTTGAAATATTCTGAATGTAGATCCAAAAAAAAAAATCTTCCTGTGGTTTATGTAAAGTGTGTGCTGCCTATATTTTCCTCTAGAGGTTTAGAGTAATTGTCCCTCCAGGTAACTCTTTATTCGATTTGGAGTTTGTGTGGAATTGGTTAGCCAGAGATGTAAATGCTTTAACTTTCCCCTTGTTTAAGGGACCTCCACCCGGTCTTCTATCGTGGCTGTTAACAACTTACAATCCCAGCATCAGCGTAGGAGGGCTCGCTTTTCTCCACAACCTCTCCAGCCTTTATTTTTTCTAAGACTTTTTGACAGAGTCCATTCTGACCAGTAGGAGCTCATACCTCATTGTAGTTTTGATTTACATTGCGATAACATTTCACAAAGTTGAAAGCTTCTCCCGAGATATTTTTAATAGCAGTGTGAGTAAAACGGGCTTCGGAGATCGGCCTTGTGATCTTTTGCCCTGTTTTGAAAATTTCCCGGACGCACCTAGGGCATTTCTCCAGGCAGGTGTTTCTTCCTTAGAGCCCCTCTGTCCTCGTGAATAGCAAGTACCCTCAGCCCAGGATTTTCCGTTGTTGTACCAAAAGCGGCCACAAGGGGGCAGCATTTGCTTATGCTGCACAATTATTTATTTCAGTGAATTTATTTACTGCTGTTAATTTTTATTTTCTATTGAAGCAGAGTTGTTTCTGCTGTGTTTGTTTTAGGTTGACAGGAACTTGATTCAATTATACATAGAGGTATATCTATTCTGTTCTTTTCCGGAGTATTTTCCCATATAGGTTCCTTCAGTGTGTTTTGTACTTTCTTGTGCTATTCAGTAGGTTCATCTGGATGATCTGACAGTAAGTAGCGTGTATCTGTTAATTCCCGCCTTTTATTGTCTCCCTTCCCCAACCTTTTTTTTTTAAAAAAATAATCATAAACTTATGTTTCTAATTCTGTGAGGCTGTTTCTGTTTATGAATTGGTTCATTTGAGGAATTTATCAGTTCCCCATGTGTGTGATAGTTTGCTTTCTCTCTCAGACTGACTTCGTTCAGTATTGTAAACTCTCAGCCCATCCATGCTCCTGAAAATGACGTTTTTCCATTTGTTCCGATGGCTGAGTGTATTCCGGTGTTTCAATGGACAGCTTCCTCTTTATGTCTCTATTGATGGACACTTTGGTTGATGCTCTGTCTTGGAGACTCAGTAGTTCTGCCCTGGAAATAAGGGTGCAACTATCATCTTCAATTATGCTTTTCTCTGGATATAAAGCAAGGGGTGGCCTTGCCAGATCAGGTAGTAAGTCTATGTTTAGTGTTGTAAGGAATGTCCATGCTGTTTTCTTGTGGCCGCCCCCACCCATTTCCTTCCCCGCCCACAGTGTAGCAGGATTCCCTGTTCCCCTGGCTCTCGCAGCATTTAACCTTTGTAGGTCTTTGGGGGGCTGTATGAGGGGCGTGAGGTGATACCTCATCGAAGTTTCAATTGACATTTCTGTAAGTGTGCTCCTGAGCATCTTTTCATGCGCTCTATTGCCATCTGGATGCCTTCTTTAAAATGTCCGTTTAGACCTTTGCCTGTATTCCTGCTGCGTTCTTTTTTTTTTTTTTAAATCTTGAGCTGTGTGAGCATTTTGCATCTTTGGAGACCAATTCCTTATTTTTAAGTTCGGTTGCAAACGTTTATTTTCCCATTCTGAGGGTTGTCTTTTTCTTTCCTTTAGGATTACCCTTCCTGTGCAAAACCTTTATAGGTTAATGAGGTGCCCTTTTTTTAGTTTAGTTTTATTTTTAATAATTCTGAATATAGATCTGTCGTGCGAGTGTATGTTCCTTGATTTTTTGTCTCATCACAACAAAGATTTGGAGTGACGGACATTAAAACCCACTCGGCGTGTCACAGCTCTCAGGTCTTGGATAGACCGTTTTATAGCTCTCAGTTCTCGAATGGACCATGTTATAGCTCTTAGACAAATCAGTGTTACAGCTCAGTGTTACAGCTCTATTTTATTTAGAAGATAGCAGGAAAATCCATCTTCAAGGCGTGAGGGCACGTTGATCTAAAGACTGGAGGATAAGAGCGCCCCAGCGCGCGGGAGAGAGAGAGAGAGCAGGCTTTGGCCCCTCTGTTTATATGTTTCTCTCTCCCTGGGCCTGTCCTATGTAAATTGGGCCAGCCAGGAGTGTTGTTTGGTTTCCCTGAGGTCTTCACTCTGGTCCTCGGACCTTCTTTTGTTTCATTTTCGCAGGCTTTTCCCTTCCTTGTCTTGTAGCCACCGCCATTTTGGACTCCTTTTCCCTATTCTACCTACCTAACAGACCCCAAAAGAGCTTGCTGTGATTTATGTCAAAGTGTGTTGTGCATATATTTTCCTCAAGAGATTTAGAGGAATCATCCCTACATAAAACTCTTTAATCGATTTGAAATTCCTTCATCTGTAAGTGGTTAGGGAGAGATGTAAATTCTTTCGCTGCTCACAAGTTGAAGGAACCTCCACTCCGTCCTCTGTCGTGGCTGTTAACAACGTACAGCCCCAGCATCAGTGTAGGAGGGCCCCCTTTTCTCCACAACCTCTCCAGCCTTTATCGTTTTTAAGGCTTTTTGACAAAGGCTGTTCTGACCTTTATGAGCTGATACCTCCTTGTACTTTTTTGAGTTACGTTTCTGTAACATTTCACAATGCTGAAAGCTTTTCATGTGATATTTTTAAAAACAATGTGAGTAAAGCTGATCTTTTGAGATGGGCCGTGTGGTCACTGGCCCTGTTCTGAATCTTCCCCCAGCCCACCGAGGGCCTCGGCTGAGGACGGGTGCGTCTTCCTACAGCCCTCGGTCCTGGTGCCTGTTAAGTGCAGGTCTGCAGTTTTCCCACTGTTGTTACCAAAAGAGGCCACATGGGGGCAGCACATCACGCTCCGCTGTTTCGTTTTGTGGGCTAGATTAATATTTATTTTCTCTTGGAGTAGAGTGGATTTCCGCTGTTGTGCTTGTTTCAGGTTTGCAGGAACTTGATTCTATTCTCTTTCTGGTTTGTCCCAGGTTGGTTCTTTCAGTGTGTTTGGTAGACTTCTCTGTGTTATTCAGGAGGTCCTTTTGGATTATCTACCTGATAATACGTTATAAGTATATGTTAATCGAAACCTGTTAATGTCTCCCTCTCTGTACCTGTTTTTCTTCTTTTTTAATAATCATAAGTTGGTTTTCTAAGTCTGAGAGTCTGTTTGTCTTTATAAATTTTTTCATTCGTATGAGTTTATAGATTCCACCCGTGATATATTTATTTCCCTTCCTGACTGACTTCACTCACTATGATAAATCTCGGTCCATCCATGCTGCTGTCAATGAGATTTTTTCGCTCTTTTTGACAGCTGAGTGATTCCCGTGCGTAGATGGGTCAGTGACTTTATTCCTCTATTGATGGACATTTCGACTGATGCTCTTTATTGTGCTGGGCTTAGTCGCTCAGTCGTGTCTGACTCTCTGCGACCCCATGGACTGTAACCCGCGAGGCTCTGCTGTTCTTGGGGATTCTCCAGGCAGAAATACTGCAGTGGGTTCCCACGCCCACCTCCAGGGGATCTTCCCAATCTAGGGATTGAACCCAGGTCTCGAATTGCTGGCGGATTCTTTACCAGCTCAGCCACTGGGGAGGCTCTCTATTAAATATTGTCAATATTGCTGCCTTGAAAATAGGGTTGCAAGTATCATTCTAAATTAGGTTTTCTCCGAACCTAAGGCAATGGGTGTGCTTGCCCGATCATGCAGTAACACTGTTTAATGTGTTTCAGCAATCTTCACACTGCTTTCCTTCATTACCGCCCCCGCCCATTTATTCCCCGCCCACAGTGTAGGAAGACTTCTTGTTTGCCTCGCCTTCCGCATCATTTAAACTTCGTAGAGCTTTTGGAAGATGGCGGTTCTGAGGGGTGTGCGTTGATACCATGTTGCAGTTTTGATGGGCATTTCTCTATGAATCATCGTTTCATGAGCTTTATGGCCTGGAAAATCCCATGGACAGAGGAGCCTGGTGGGCTACAGTCCATGGGGTCGCTAAGAGTTGGAGACGACTAAGCAACTTCACTTTGACTTTTCACTTTAATGCATTGGAGAAGGAAATGGCAACCCACTCCAGTATTGCCTGGAGAATCCCAGGGACGGCGGAGCCTGGTGTGCTGCCATCTATGGGGTCGCACCGAGTCAGACACGACTGAGCGACTGAACTGAACTGAACTATAGCGATCTGGATACGTTCTTTGAAAAAATATCCATTTAGATCTTTGGCCCATTTCTGGTGTGTGTGTGTGTGTGTGTGTGTTTTGTTTTTTTGTTGTTTTTTTTTTTGAGCTGCATGCGCCGTTTGCTTGTTTTGCAGATGAATTACTTGTTGATATATTTTCTTGCCAACTTTTTTCCACTCTGAGGGTTGTCATTTTCTTTCGTTATGGTTTCCCTTGCTGTGTAAGTGCTTCTAAAGTTAATGAAGTCCTTTGCTGAGTTTTTCTTATTTCTATTTTTCATTATTCTAAGAGGTGGATCCAGAGGGAATTTGCTGTGATTTATGTCAAAGCCTGTTTTACCTATGCTTTCCTCTAATGGTAGGGAGAAATTGTCTCTCCATTTACTTCTTTAACTAATTTGGAGTTTTTCTTTAAATGGGTAAGGAGTGTTGTAATTTCGTTCTCTTTTTGCTTGTTTAAGGACCCTCCTCCCTGTCCTCTGTCCTGGCTATTAACAAGTTACGTTGGCCTCTTGACCATCTGCCCTGTTTTGAATTCTTTTTCCAGGACCTATCCCAGGACATTTGTTGAGAACAGGTGTATTTTGGTCAGCGCAGGTTTTTCAGTTGTTGTTACCAAAAGCAGCCACAAGGCGGCATTTTTCATCCTCCACGTTTTGGGTAATTTATTGTTTTCTAATAGAGTTGATTTCCGACTGTTTGTTTTAGGTGTACAGGAACTTGATTCAGTCATAAATAGATGTACCGCTGTTCTTTTGGGGGATCTTTTCCCATGAAGGTTATCACAGTGTGTTTCCTTCAGCTTGCTGTGCTGTTCATTTGGTCCTTTTAGATGACCTGTTTGATATGTAGTGATGTGAGCATTTTAATCCCTCTTAGTGTATCCCTCCTGCAACGTTTTAAAAAAATAATCATGAGCTGGTTTTTAACTCTGAGTCTGTTTCTATTTGCAAATTATTTCATTTGCATGAATTTCTGGCTTCCACTTTTCAGTACTATTTTAGGATGTTTGCCTTTGGTCTCATACCTCAGTGATAATCTCTCAGTACATCCATGCTGCTGCTCATGGTAGTGTTTTTTTTTTTTTCCTGAGTGTATTCCACAGTACAGATGGGCCAGTTAGTCTTCATTTTTCTGTCGATTTTTGGTTAATGCTCTGACCTGGCTATTGTGAACAGTGCTGCCCTGAAAATAGAAATGTACATATTCTTTGGAATTAGGATTTTTTTCCAGATCAAAGCAAGGAGTGGTATTGCTGGAAAACGGGATAACTCTCTATTTTGTGTTTCAAGCAGCCTCCAGATATTTTCCTTCGTGGCTGCACCCACCCATTTACAACCCTGCCCACGGTGTAGGAGGGTTCCCTGTTCCCCTCGCCCTCAGCAGCACTTAAGCTTCGAAGATCTTTTGAGGATGGCCGTTCTGAGCCGTGTGAGAAGATGGCTCATGGTAGTTTTAATTTGCATTTCTTTACTACTTACTGATGATGAGTATCTATCCACGGGCTTTTTACCTTCTATGGGGGAGTACAGTTAACCTCCGGAAAGTGGCCTCTTGAAAGTCAGCCCTGTTTTGAATTCTCTTCATGTGATTTACCCCGGAAGATTTCTTTAGGGCTGGTGTCATTTTTTTTTTATTTTTTTATTTACCTTCTTGTTAACATTTTTATTATAGTATTTCCTTTTAAATTCATTCAAAACAAACAAAAAAGGAAAACAAAGACAATGGTCCCAGAAGGAATGCAGGATTCATTTTAGTTACAGCGCAGAGATTCTTCTCTCGGTGGGAACTGTGCTCTTGGTTTCAGCAATAAGTGAGGGGAAGGTCTTGCGCTTTTGAAGTTCTGAGGGGTGCAGGGCGTCCGCGTTAGTAGGGGTAGATCGGAAATGCTATCTGCAACGGTCCAAGGCTGGAACGGTCTTCCAGTCACTGTGGCGTCCACCTGCTGTCAGGGTTAGTTCCAGATTTTGAGGAATCTGTCCCAGGACCCCGTCGCCACGGCCATCCCGTCATCAGTTACCCCCAGGCAGCTCACGCGGTTGTCATGCCCGGCCAAGACCCCTGCCCGGTCGGCTTTGAGGGCGTCCCAGACGTTGCAGTTGAAGTCGTCGTACCCTGCGAGAAGGAGGCGCCCACTCTTGGAGAAGGAGACGGAGGTGATCCCGCAGATGATGTTGTCGTGGGAGTAGGTCCTGAGCTCCTGGTCCGCACGGAGGTCGAACAGCCGGCAGGTGGCGTCGTCTGAGCCAGTGGCAAATGCGTTGCGGTTCGGGAAGAAACAGATGGCGTTGATATCGGGCTCGTGGCCGGTGAAGGTTTGCCGGCACACCCCTTCTCGCACGTCCCAGAGTTTGGCTGAAGCGTCACAAGCACCAGAGACAGTCTGGTGTCCGGAGCGAGTGAAAGGCTCATGACGTCCCCGGTGTGTCCGGTGAATGTGGTCGTCTGCTGGCCAGTCTCGATGTCCCACAGGGCACAGGTGGTGTCTCCAGAGCCGGTAACGATCTGATGGTCATCCAGAAAACGGCAGCACGACAGGTAACCTGTGTGTCCAGCCAGCTCACGATTCACACGACATTCCCTTCACGAGTTTTCAGATTGTAAATGGAGCAGATGTTATGCAGGCCTCCGCAGGCCACGTAGTTCCCAGAAGGGCCATAAGCGCACGTCATGACCCGCGAGGAGCGCAGAGGGATGGCATGGACCTTGTTTGTGGTGTAGCTGTCCCAGATAATAAGTTTACCGTCCTGCGAGGCACTGACTAGAAGCCTGGAGTCGGTGCCCCGGTGCATGGCATAGATCTTGGCCAAGCGTCCCCTCAGCGTCCTCCTGGTGCGCGTCTGGACTCTTCCCACAGGGTCAGTGTTTGTGATCTGAGAGAGAGTCGCGTCTGCACACGCCTTCCGAGCGTCTCCAATTTGGTCTGTAAGCTGTTCGGCCTCCTGCCGTAACTGGTCAAGTTCACTCATCTTCTAATCTTAGTGCTCTTCAAAGCCACCTCAAAGAATCTGAGATCTTAATTCAGAAGTGCTGCTGGTCTGTTCTCCCAAACATGTAAAACTGTCTGCAACAGAGAAAAGGCTCGACGCCTCGTCCCGCCTGCCGCGCCCGCTCCCCGCCGCCTCAGCCGCCGCTCCGGGAGGTGGTCGTGCTCCGGCCGCTCCGCGGGCGCTGCGGGCAGGTGCGCCGGCGAAGCTCGGTCCGGTCGGTCCAGCGGCGGCTGCTCCACTCCCGCTCCCGCTCCCGCCGCCGCCGCCGCCGCCTCCGTCCGCCCCTCAGACGCCTCCAGCCACCGGGATGGGCGCGGCGGCCCCTCGGCTGGTGTCATTTAGAGCCGAGCCCAATAGCCCCGGTTTTCAAGTGCTTGTTACGGGGAATAACCACAAGGTGGCAGCATGTCTTCATGCCCCCTCTGGTTACCTGGGCAACCAGAGCCTTAGGGCAAATCTGGTTTCTGGGTTGTCAGTAAGAATGGATCCCTGGGATCTTCCCGACCCAGGGATTGAACCCGCTTCTCCTCCGTCTCCTGCATTGGCAGATGGATTCTTTACCACCAGTGCCACCTGGGAAGCCCTAAGGCTTGTGTCTCCTTATTTCTTCCCTCTTACCCTTCATCCCCCAGGCGGTGCCAATGATTGCAACACCACTCTGCAGAGGGACCTGTCCTCTCAGTGGGGTGACCCTAAGGAAGGAGGCTGGAGGTGGGAACCCCACCACCAGGCGACACGGGGCCCGGGGCACTTTGCAAAGCTCTTCCAGCCCAGAGACCCCACCATCCTTTGGGGGCACTAGGTTTAGTGCTGCTGCAGGAGGGTCCCACAGGATCTGGAGACCGGGCTGGGGGGCTGATTGGCTGGCATATCCTCCCCAGCGCCCTCAGCCCCAGGCCCCGCCTGGGGACCTAGCCTGCTCAGGCCCCAGGGATGTGATGCCAGCCCAGGTCCCCAAGGCCCGAGGGGAACAGAGTCAGCAGCTCTTTTGTCTTTCTTTCTTTCCTGTTAGGTTTATTTTGAATTTGAGTATATAGGTGATTTGCACTGTTGTGGTTTTTTTTTTTTTTTTTTTTAATGTCTAAAGCAACGTTATTCATTTATACATAGATGTATATATGCTCTTTTGGGGTTCTTTTTCTCATATAGGTTATTTACAGTCAAAGTAGGGTTCCCTGTGCTCTACAGTGGGTCCTTATGGATTATTTTATAACCAGTAGTGTGTATATGTTATTCTCAACATGTGTTTCTCCCTGCACCTGGCCTTTCCTTTTTGGTAACACGATTCTTTACTAAGTATATGAAGCTGTTACTGTTTTGTAAAGAAGCTCATTTGTTTCCATGTTTGGATTCCGCCTAGAAGTGATAACAGGCGATACTTCGTCTCACTTAGTTCATCTAGTGTGATCGTCTCTGGCTCTTCCCTGTGACTGGAAGTGGCTTCCTTTCATCATTCTATGTCTGGGCTTGTGTATCTGAGTTGACTCACTGAAAAGGGGATGACAGAGGATGAGATGGCTGGATGGCATCACTGGCCTGATGGACACGAGTCTGAGTGAACTCCGGGAGTTGGTGATGGACAGGGAGGCCTGGTATGCTGCGATTCATGGGGTCGCATAGAGTCGGACACAACTGAGCGACTGAACTGAACTGAGCTGACCTGACCCCGGCTTCTTTAACCATTCACCTGTCCTTCTACACTCAGGTTTCTTTCGTATCTTGGCGAGTGTATCCAGTGCTGCCATGATTGTCAGCGTGCAGTATCTTGAAAATTTCGTTTTCCCAGGATCCATGCCCAGGCATGGGATGGCTGGGTCACATGGTACTTTGTTGCTGAGTGTCTGAAAGCCCCTCTGTATTGTTCTCCAGAGTGGATGCACTGATTTACATTCCCATCTGGGGTAGGAGGGTTCCCTTCTCTCCACACCCCCTCCAGCATTTATTGTTGTCGAATTTTTGAGATGGCCATGCTGGCTGGTGTGAAGTGACATCTCATTGAACTTTTGATTTGCATTTCTCTAATGATTAGGGACGCTGAGCATCTTTTTGCATACTTTATGTCCACCTGGGTGCCTTCTATGGAGAAACGCCCATTTCGATCTTTGGCCCACTTTTCCATTGTTTTATTTTTTTTAATTGAGCTACCTGGACTGTTTGCATGTTTTGGAGATGAATTCCTTGTATCTCCATTTGCAAACACTTTTTTTTCCCCACCCATTCTGAAGGTTGTCTTTTTCTTTCATTTATAGTTTACCCTGCTGCTCAAATGCTCTTAAGGTTAATGAAGTCCCATTTGTTGATTTTATTGTATTATTCTAAGAATGAATCCAAAAAGAACTAGCTGCGATTTATATCAAGCCATGTTCTGTATATGTTCCTCAAGAGCTTTATAGTATTCATCCCTCCATTTAGATCTCTGCTTTGACGTATGTTTTTCTGCAGGGGGTTAAGCAGTGTAGTAATTTCATCGTCTTTTCACTCGTTTGCAGAACCTCCAGCCTGTTCCTCCATGCTGACGGTTAACAGCTTACCTTGCCAGCATCGGTGTAGGAGGGTTCCCGTTTTCCCACATCCTCTCCAGCATTTCTTGTTTGCAGACTTTTTACCAATGGCCATTCTGATCGGAGTGAGGTGATACCTTCATTGTAGTTTTGATTTGAATTTCTGTGAGTTTTAGTGTAGAGAAGGCAATGGCAAACCACTGCAGTATTCTTGCCTGGAGAATCCCAGGGGCGGGGGAGCCTGGTGGGCTGCAGTCTATGGAGTCGCACAGAGTCGGACACGACTGAAGCAACTTAGCAGCAGCAGCAGGAAGTTTCAGTGATACCGAAATCTTTTCGTGTGATTATTTTGAAAGAGTGTGAGTAAAACTCAACTCCCAAGCTTGGCTTCTTGACCAATTGCCAGGTTTTGAATTCTTTTTCCAGGATCTACCTAAGGTCGTTCGTTGACGACAGGTTTTTTTTTCCCCTTGCATCCCTGAAGGCCTGGGGATATTACGTTCCCGTCTTCACAGGTTTTAAATTGTTGCTACCCAAAGGGGCCACAAGGTGGCAACATTTCTTCATGCCCCACTCTTTTTATTATTTTGGTAACTTAAATTTTTATACTCTATTAGAGTAGACGTGATTTCCGATGTGGGTGTTTTTTTTTTTTTTGGTTTTCAGGAACTTCATTCAGTTATACATAGACATATATCTATTAGACACGTGCCTTTGTATTACATGGAGAAAAACTGTACTTTGGAAAAACACATGTTTTTAGAGGTTCTAAAATATGTTCCTGAGTTTGCTAATCAGAGACTGCCAATGGAACAAATAGTTCACAATTGCTTTCTTCTTGATTTTCACTAGGGGTTAATTTTTTTTTTTTTAGGGGTTAATTTTTTAAAGATTAAAAATCATGACTCAAGATCTACTAGAGTGACAAGGAAAATGTTTCAGTGTGTATGGCAAGTCGGATATGTGTTGTCAATGAGAGAAGATATAAAGACTGGAAATATTGTTGTAAGAAAGTAATGATCATTCTATTCTACAGTCAGTCATTTATAAATGGGGGAAAGTAGAACCAATTAATAAACCTGGCCTTGAGAGGCCTTTTGGGGATTTAGTCTAAGACTCCTGAGGAATTACAGCAGAGTCAGTGTAGAAGAAGTCTATGTGGTCAGCACACCAAACTTATTTCTTAAAACAAATTAGTCTTGGCCAAGTTTAGTGAAAATAGAGGCAACTTTAGGAAAAAAAAAATACGTTTCACTAAATGTTAAATTCTGGTTTTGTTAATTGAGGTCTATGTTTACTAAGAAAGTCTTATGACATAGTTCCTTGCGTTTATGTTATAATGCTGATGAGAGTGAACTGAATTAGTAAGGGACTCCCTAAGTGTATTTCTAAAACTTATCTCAGTAATCAGCCTTTGGATAAGGGTCAGGATCTCCATGGTCTGCAACCAGGAGACTAACCCCAGGCTACAGTTATTTAACAAACTAAGTCAGAGCACCTGGGACATACTGACTGTGCTTAAAGCAGGTCCTCAGATTCCTGCTTGTGGTCCTACTGATACTGCTAGCTGCCTTATTTCCTCTTCTGCCTGCTTTGCACAATTGTTTCTTGTGTTACCAAATGTGTGACTGAGCCTCTGATAAAATGATGATATGCGATCAGTGAGGGTAACGGTGAAACTCTAGCTATGGGAAGAAGCAACAAGACGGAACGTTTTCACGGACCATAGAGGCTGGTGAGACAGGTGATCCAACGTCTCTTGGCTCCTGTTTTTTGGGGTTAGTCCCGTAACAGCGCACTGAGTGGCCTGTCAGCAGAATCTTTGCCAGATCTAGGCATAAGCATTCCTAGCACCATGGGAGAAAATGGACAAGAAGCGCCCCCAGAACCATGATCAGATTGCCACGAAGGGGCAGTGCCAGCTGAGAAGGGGCACTTGCCGTCTGCCTCTGCTAGGACTCAATCAGGACCCGCTGCAGCGGCTGCCCTTCAGCAGCCCTGGAAGGCACTGAGCGGGGAGATCGGGAAAGGGGCATCCGTGCTGGGGAAGCTCACAGAACAGGCCTTCAGACAGTCAGATGCTCTCAGTAAAGGTTCTCATGAGCCCAGATTCTTGCCTCTTCTCATGCCTAGAGGAGCACTAGAGTCAGCAACAGTGACAACTGGTCTAATATGTGAATTAATGTGGGAATACCACGTCAGCAGCCTGAACCTACTTAGACAAAACTGGACAACTGGCTACCAGTCTCCTTGAAGTGCCAGGTCTGGACTGGGAATCCAGCTTATTCTCCTGGGAAAAAATTGTGGTTGATGTTTTACAGTACTGTTCAGGTTGTCACTCCTCCAACGACTTGAAACTGAGTCTGTCACACCTACGTCAGTCACTCTGGGCTAATACAGAAGACATCCAAAGTGTGTAAGACCACAGCAAAAGGCTCCATGCCTGTGGAGAGGGTACCACCAGTGCTGAGTCTATCTGGACAGGATCAAAACTGCTAAAAAATGTAACCTGGTTCTCACTCCTGCTGTAGCTCCTGCTCACAATAATTTATGATCATTAATCACAGATCTTTGGCCCCTGTCTTTTTAAATCCACTTGTTATGTTTGTCTCTTTCAGATTACTATGGTTTCACATCAAGATAATGGTTCCAGCTACTCTTCGGAACAGATCCTGTGGGGATAACAACAGAGGTCACCCTGGGGCCCCCGAATGAGGCAGAACGAGAGCTCCATGACCCCAGCTAGGTAGGGTCTATGAGCCCTGTGCCAGCCTGAAGAAGCTACAGAAGACAGACCTTCACCCTTCAGCCTCCCAATAAAGATTTTTGGGGTTCATGTCTCTCAGCAGGATTTGACATAGGAGATAGAGGGGCCTCTGGGCTGGACCGCTGGTATTTGTCAAGTGGATTGAAATTGAAGCTGTGTTCTCACTCACACACTCCAAGGACAAATCTAGTGGCAGAAGCTGAAGTCTGCGAGAGTAAAGAGATAAGAGGCCCACTCCTGAGGTCAAAGAAGACTTCTCTGTACAAGGGCCAGAAGCCTCCTTGATGGCTGAAAAGGGAGGGGGCCCCATCCCATATTAAGTGTGGACATGCACCCACAGGCCTCTGTGGGGGGATCAATCTTAACAAATGTCGTGCCCACATCTTGGGGAGGGTGCAGGGACCAGTCAGGTGTGAAAAAGATAGAAGGTAATTGCTCAAAGGTAACCAAAGACCCGGAAGGACGGTCCTCAATGCGGGATTTACGTCAGCTCTCCCTGGGCTTCTCCGCAGGACATGCACACTTCTCTCGGTTCTCTATCCCTGAGCTGTTTCTCTCTTAAACACCCTGTGTTTCTCTGTGCTCTCTGAGATGTTATGCTGTGTCGATAATAATGGACTTCTATGTGTATTTATGCTTCTTGCCTCCTTAAAATATCCTTGGGTTCAAAGCAGGGAACGACCGAGGGTCACTTTGCTTCTACACTCTGGCCACGGGCGGTCTCGGGGCTGGCAGTCCTGCTTCTCATCCAGGGCACCCTGGTTCAGCTCCGGGCAGGGAGCCGAGATCTCTCTCCAGGCCCGCTCAGTGCTGTCTCCCCGAGATCACGGCCGTACGTTTTCTGTCACCGTGGCTGGAAGAGGCGCTACTTCGTCGCATACTGTGTAGAGTAATATCGCCCTGTGGGTCTGTGCTGCGTCTCTGCTGTCTGTCATCTCTCCTTCTAAGCGTAGGTTGCTTCGCTGTCTTGGTTATTGAACCTAGAGCTGCCGATATCGCTGGGGTGTGGCTGTCTTCTAAAATATTACTTTTTCTCCAGCTCTCTCTGCAGGCATGGAGCACAATGCCTGAAAATTTATACACATACATGATTTTTTAATTTATTTTTTATTGCTGGATAATAGCTCTGAAATTTTCTGTCAGTTTCTGACTAAGCTCATGCCAGCTGTAATGATAACTTATTCGGGGTTGAACTGATTTATGATGTACGGGCCTTAGTGAGCAGCAGATTCAGGCCCTAGTGTGGAAGCAGGCCTTAGCCTTGACTAGAATCAGGCCTAATTGAGGACCAGACTCAGGCCTAAGTGTGGACTAGAGTCAGGCTGTGGTGTGGAATAGTATGAGGCCTCAGTGAGAACCACAGTCAGGCCTGAGAGTGGGCCACTGTCAGGCCTAAGTGTGAACTAGAGTCAGACTTAACGTGGACCAGTCAGCCCTTAAAGTGAATGAGTGTCAGGTCTTAAGTGGTTTAGAGTCAGGCCTGAGTGTAGACCCGAGTCTGGCCTGAGTGGATATGAGTCAGGCCTTGGTGAAGACCAGAGTGAGGCCTAAGTGAATAATAGTGATGCATCAGGACGACTGGGTTCCACACTCAAGCCTGACTATGGTGTACACTCAGGTATGACTCTGGTGCACACTCAGATCTGACTTTGGAAACACTCAGGCGTGACTCTGGAAACACTCAGGCCTGACTCTGGAAACACTCAGGCCTGAATCTGGTGCACACTGAGGCCTGACGCCGGTCACACTCGGGCCTGAATCTGGTACACACTCAGAGTGGACTCTGGTGCACCCTCAGGCCTGACTCTGGTGCACACTCAGGTGTGACTCTGGTCACACTCAGCCCTGACTGGTCCACACACAGGCCTGACTCTGGTCCACACTCAGGCCTGACTCGGGTGGACACTCAGGACTGACTCTGGAAACACTCAGGCCTGACTCTGGAAACACTCAGGCCTGACTCTGGTGCACACTCGGCCCTGACTCTGGTGCACACTCAGGCCTGACTCTGGTGCACACTCAGGCCTGACTCTGGAAACACTGAGGCCTGACTTTGGAAACATTCAGGCCCGACTCTGGTGTACACTCAGGCCTGACTCTGGAAACACTCAGGCCTGACTTTGGAAACACTCAGGCCTGACTCTGGTACACACTCAGGCCTGTCTCTGGTGCACACTCAGGCCTGACTCTGGTGCACACTCAGGCCTGACTCTGGTGCACACTCAGGCCTGACTCTGAAAACACTGAGGCCTGACTCTGGTGCACACTCAGGCCTGTCTCTGGTACACACTCAGGCCTGACTCTGGAAACACTCAGGCCTGACTCTGGTGGGCACTCACCTCTGACCCTGGTCCACACTGATGCCTGACTCTGGTGCTCACTCAGGCCTGACCTTGGACCAAGCTAAGGCCTCACTCTGGTCCACAATCAGGACTGACTCTGGTGCACACTCAGGCAGACTCTGGGCCACATAAGGCCTGACTCTGGTACTTACTTACCCTGACTCAGGTCCATCCTGAGACCTGATTCTGGTACATGCTAAGCCCTGACTCTGGTCCTCATTTTGGCCTGACCCTGGTCCACTCCTATGCCTGTCTGTCGTACTCACGTAGCACAGACTCTAGTCCACACTAAGGCCTGACTCTGGACCACACTAAAGGCTGAGTCCTGTCCACACTAAAGACTGACTGTGGTACTCACTTCAGCCTGACCCTGGTCCACTCCTACGCCTGTCTGTCGTACTGACTTAGGCCTAACTCTGGTCCACTGTAAGGCCTGACTTGGTCCACACTGAGGCCTGACTGCAGTCCTCACTAAGGCCTGACTCTGGTCGTCATTAGGACTGCCTCAGGTCCACACTCAGGCCTGACTCTACTACACAGTAAGGCCAGAGTCTGGTACTCACTGAGGCCTGGCTGTGGTACTTCCTTAGGCCTGACTCTGTCCACACTAAGGCCTGGATCTGGTTCTCACTATGGCCTGGCCTGGTCCTGAGTTAGTCCTGACTCTGCTACTGACTCAGGCCTGACTGTGGTACGTACTTAGGCCTCACTCTGATATGACTCTGGTTCTGACTTAATCCTGACCCTGGTAAAAGCAACTGTAAACATCTGCTGGGAAGCTAATACCCACCAACCCTCACGCGTGCTCAGTCACTTCAGTCGTGTCCAGCTCTTTGCGACACGATGGACTATGGCCTTCTAGTCTCCTCTGTCCATTGGATTCTCCAGATAGGAATTCTGGAATGGGTCGCCAGGCCCTCCTCAAGGTATCTTCCTGAGCCAGGTAACCAATCAGTGATGTCTGCTGCGTTTTCTGCATCTCAGGCAGATTCTTTACTGCTGAGCCACCCAGGAAGGCCCTCACCAAGCCTGGGGACCTGCTAAACAAACAAGCGAACAAAAGCCTACACTCAACAACTGTTCTCTGAAAGGTAGTGGACAAAGAGCCTAGGACCCAAATCACTAAGGCCCCACCTCACAGCCCCTCCCCTGATTCAGTCTTCACAGGAGCAGACGGCGGTGCCCGTCTCCTGTCAGCATGGCCCCTCATGGCCGTCAGTTTGACCACGGTTTTGGTGGCATCTCACATCTGTTTTGAGCTATGGTGCTAGGCACGCTCGTTCCCAGGTCTAGCAAAGATTCCACTGACAGGCCACTCAGTGTGGCGTTACTGGACAAGGCCGTAAAGCAGTAGCCAGGAGCCGCTGGACCACCTGTCTCTCAGGCTCTGTGGTCCATGAAAATATTCCCATTTGGAGCTTCTTCCCATATTTAGAGTTAAACCACTACCATCACTGAGCTCATGAGGAATTATATAATATCATTGTGTTATCAGAGGCTCAGTCGTATATTTGGTAATGCAAGAAGCAACTCGAAAGCAGGCAGAAAAAGAAATACAGCTCATAGTACTAGTCGGGTCACAAGCAAGAATCTGAGAACCTGTACGAAGTGTAGCCAGTGTAATCCAGGTCCTACATCTACTAAGACGAAAAAGTCTTAGTAAACACAGACCTTCAAAACTAGAATTTAATATTTAATGTAACAAGATTTTTCTAAAATTACCCCCATTTTTATTAAACTAGGCCAAGACTAAGTTGTTTTAAAAGTAAGTTTGGTGTACTGACCACACAGCTTCTTTACACGGTCTCTGCTGTAATTCCTCAGGAGTCTTGGGCTAAAATTTCCCAAGGCCTCTCAAGGCCAAGAAAGTCATGCCAAAGGCCTGCCATCAGATTCTGCCTAAGTGGATTTTCCTGTCTTCTAAAGGTCCCCCAAATCTCAAAAATCTTTGACATTCCTGTACGTGTCAGGAGACGGTCTTTTCATTTACCTGATAAGGCTGCTCAGAACCCAAGTGTCTCTAATTTCTGGAAGGACAAGGCAGAGAGAAAAGAAAAAATGTTTGAATTTTACCCAGAGGTGTAAATTACCAAACTATTGTAAGTCTTAAGTAGCTTCAGGAGAACAGCTTCTCTATACCTGAAACAGTGGAAGCCAGTAATACGTCACCCCAAAGGTCATGAACATTATAATCACGTTTAGCAGTTTATTTAACCCCACGTAGTTCATCTTTGTTCTGCTGTCCTTGCCTGATGGTTGAGTATGATGATGACGGTGACAGCTGTAAGGAGTTTGTGAGTTTTTGTTAAGGCTTGCGTGGTTTGTCCAGTGAAGTGGGTGCCATGATCCTGGAGACTGTGGTAAATGTACCCCCGTGGAAAACACATTTTAAACTATGTTTTTCCATTGTGAGGCCATCAGACCTGTAACATGTACCCAGGAAAGGCTGTAAGCCATCAAATGTAAACGAGGTCTGTCCGGGAGCTGGGAAGAGCTGAGTGGCCGTCTTGGATTTCCTGTGGCCCTGACTGAGTTACAGCTAGTGTTTACCAGTGTAAATTCCTTGCTTTAGGAGACTATTGCCAACTCCCAAGGACATCAGGAAAACAAAAGTCTGACAATGAGGGGTTAATTCTTTGTAGAAGCAGAATTGGCTTTACCTACATGTACCACAATCTTCATAGGTCACTGTGAAATAATATTTACTTCACCAAAGTAACCAGAGATTTTAAAAACAAATATAAATCACTTTAAGGGAAAGAAATTCACATAGACTGTTATCAAAAGCCACATTCCAAGAAAACTTCATTCTCTTAACAGGGAGAGAAACCAAATTCCAGTCTGGTCACAGCTTACTGTTAAATCACAAAATTTATTGACCTAATCAAATTTAGTGTAGTCTTAGAGAGTCCTGACCACATATAACATTATCTTCCCTACCTTCAGTTCAGTTCAGTCACTCACTGGTGTCCGACTCTTTGTGACCCCATGGACTGCCGCTCGCCTGGCCTCCCTGTCCATCACCAACTGCCGGAGTTACTCAAACTCATGTCCATCGACACTCCTTTTGATCATGTCCTTCCCAATGTTGTTTTAATGCAAACCTTGAACTCCTGGATTTCTGGTTTCAGCACCAAGTGTTCTCGCTGGCAGCAGTGAGCCATCCTGAACTGAATGTGTGGAGCCTGGATGAGAACCAGGAGTCCCCGCTGCCAGACCAGCAGGGGCCAGAGGCGAGAAGCAAAGTGACCCTGGGTCTTTCCTCTGCTTGAAAGCAAGAATGTCTCAAAGAGGCACACCCCATAGAAACAGATACAAAGTTCACTATTAGAGACACACAATGTCTGGGCAAGCACACAGAAGCAGTTTATTTATTTAAGACCAAGACTAGGTAGGGCACACCGGGTGAGGAGTGCTGGAGTCCTGGGTGAGAGCCCAGTGAGAGGAGACTCACATCACTCACACAGGACGCCCTTCTGGGCCTTTGTTTACATTTGGAAAAAACATATATCCTATAAGACCACTTCTAGGTGGAAACTAAACACGGATACAAGTGAACTTCTTTACAAAACAGAAACAGCATCACAAGCTTAGAAAATAAATTCATGGTTCCCCAAAGTGAAATGTGTGGGGCAGGGAGAAATTAGCAGGTTGAGAGGAACATAAACACACTACTATTTATACTTCTAAAATAATCCACAAGGACCCACCACAGAGCACAAGAAACCCTCTCAAAACTCTGTAATAACCTCTATGGGAAAAGAAAATGATAAAGAATATATGAACTTCTATGAATAAATGAATCAAGTATCTGTGCAAGCCACCACAATGTAAGTCACCTGTAAACTACGATTCAAAAACATTTTTTTAAAAAAGAGAAAAGAACTGCTGGCTCTGTTCCCATCTGGCTTTGGCGACCTGGGCTGGTGTCACATGCCTGGAGTCTGAGCAGGCTTGGGTCCCCAGGCGGGACTGTCCTGGGGCTGAGGGCGCTGGGGAGGGTTTGCCAGGCAAACAGCCCCCCACCCATTCCCCCACACCATGGACTTGGAATCCCTGTTCCCCTCTGCATGAGCCCACAGTCTCCAGATCCAGGGGACCCTCCTGCAGCAGAGCCAACCCTCGTGCCCCCAAAGGATGGTGGGGTCTCCGGGCTGGAAGAGCTTTGCAAAGTGCTCTGGGCTCCGTGTCTGCTGGTGGCAGGGTTCCCACCTCCGGCCTCCTTCCTTAGGGTCACCCCACTGAAAGGACAGCTCCTCTGCAGAGTGGTGTGGCAATCGTTGAGATCTGTCCAGGGATAAAGGCTCAGAGAGAAGCAAGGAGACACAGCCTTGGGTGTATCCATTCTAATTAACAACGCAGAACAGGACTTGCCGTGAGGCTCTGGTGGGCATGAAGAAATGCTGCCATCTTGTGGCCGCTTTTGGTAACATCAGCTGAAAAACCTGCGCTGATGGGCACTTCACATTCACAAGCTCTGCTGGGATGTAAGGAAAAAACACCTGTCCTCAGCTAATGCCCTGGAGTAGGTCCTGGAAAGAGAATTTAAAGCAGAGCAGACGGTCCAGAAGCCAACCTTGAGAGGTCAGTTTTACTCACACTGTTTAAAAAAAAAATCACATGAACGGCCTTCACATCATGAAATCTTATAGAAACCCAGATCAAAACTACAATTGGTTAAATGGCCTTTGTCAAAAAGTCTACCAACAGGAAGTGCCGGAGCGGTTGTGGAGAAAAGGTGACCTTCCTACACTGATGCTGGCAAAATAAATTGCTAACAACCAGTGTGGAGGAGAGGGTGGAGGTTCCTTAAACAAGTGAAAAGTGATGAAACTGACAGTCCCTAACCAATTGCAGAAAAAGACATTTCAAATCCATTAAAGAACTAAACTGAGGGACGATTACTCTAACCCTCTTAAGGAAAATATAGGCAGTACACGGTTTGACACAAGTCGCAGCAAATTGTTTTTGGACCCACTTTTAGGATAATGAAAAATAAGACTCAACAAAAGGGACTTCGTTAACTTCAAAAGCTTTTGCACAGCAAGGGAAACCCGAAATGAAAGAAAAAGACAACCCTGAACATCAGGGGGAAAATGCAACCGAATTTTAAAGCAACGTGTTCATCTCCAAAATATGCAAACATCTCCTGCAGATCAATATCAAAATACAGTCGACCCAAGAGAAAAAATTGGCCAAAGATCTAAATGGATATATCCTCAAAGAAGGCATCGAGATGGCCATAAAGCCTATGAAAAGATGCTCAGCATCGCTGTTAGAGAAATGCCAATCAAACTGCAACAAGGTATCAGCTCACCCCCTCAGAATGACCATCCCCAAAACATCTACAAAGATTCAATGCTTCAGAGCGCGAGGGGAACAGGGAGGCCTCCTACACTGTGGGTGGGGATGGAAATGGGTGGGTGCAGCCACAAGAAAAACAGTATGAAGATTCCTTAAAACATTAAATATAGTTGCCACCCGATGAAGCAAGCCCACTCCTTCCCTTAGATCTGGATAAAATCATAATTTAAAGTGATACTTGCTCCTCTGTTTTCATGGCAGCACTATTCACAAATTCCAAGAGAGAGCTTCAACCAAAATGTCCATCAGTAGAGAGAAATGAAGAGCAACTGATCCATCTAAACACCGGAATACACTCAGCCATCAAAAAAAACAACAACAAAAGTAATGCCATTAACAGCAGCGTGGATGGACCAAGAGATTTATCCTCCTGAGAGAAGTCAGGGAAAGAAATATTATATCACCTACAGGTGGAATCTATAAGTTCTTTCAAGTGAACAGATTTATAAACAGAAACAGACTCAGACTAATAAAACTCACCCATGATTATTTCAAAAAAGGGATGGGTAGGGAGAAATTAAGAAGTTGAAATTAACACACATACTATTTATTATCAGATAGATAATCCAAAAAACACCTACTGAATAGCACAGGGAAGTGTACTGAAAACACTGAAAGAACCTATACGGGAAAAGACCCCTAAAGATAAGAGAATAGACATGCATTTATGTATAACTGAATCAAGTTCTTGTAAACCTAAAACAAGCCCAGCAGGAATCAACTCTATTCCCACAGAAAATAAACATAAATTCGAAACAAAAGCCGAGCGTGAAGAAATGCTGCCCCTCGTGGCCACATCTGGTAACAGCAACTGAAAAACCTGTGTGGATGGGTACTTCGTTGTTTACCAGGCTTGCAGGGATTTAATGAAAAACCACCTGTCCTCAATAAATGTCCTCGGGTGGGTCCTGGAAAAAGAGTTCAAAAGAGAGGGCAGACGGTCAAGCGGCCAGTCTCGATATATTAGTTTTACTCGCAATTTTTTTTAAATCCCATGAAAAGCCTCCACACCCAGCAATCTCACTGAAATGCAAATCAAAACTATGAGATATTGCCTCACACTGGTCAAAATGACCTTTGTCAAAAGTCTACAAACAATAAATGCTGGAAGGTTTTGGAGAAAAGGGAATTAATTCTCCTGCACGGAGGCTACCAAGTTAAATTTCTAAGAGTCCATACAGAGGAGAGGGTAACAAGATACAACAAGATAACTGAATGAAATTGTGACATTCCCCATCCTCATACAGAGAAAGTTACTCCAAACCAATTAAAGAGCTTAATGGAGGGACAATAACTCTAAACCCCTTGAGGAAATTATAGGAAGAAGAAGCTTTGACAGAAACCATAGCAAACCCTTTTGGACCCACTTTTAGAATAATGAAAAATTAAACAAAACTCAACAAAAGACTTGAGTTTCTCTATCCTCAAAAACGTTTGCACTGCAAGGGAAACTGTAAACCAAACTCAAAAAAAAAGAAACCCTCGAATGGGAAAAAAATGTTTGGAACTGAATTTAGAAACAAGAAATTTATCTCCAAAATATGCAAACGGCTCATGCAGCTCAATATATACCTTAAAAAGAAAACCATCCCATTAGAAAAAAATGGACCAAAGGTCTAAATGGACATTTGTCCAAAGAAGACACCCCGGTGACCATATAAAGCACCTGAAAAGATGCTCAGCATCACTAACTATTGGAGAAATGCAAATCAAAACTGGGCCATGGTATCACCTCCCACCCCTCAGAACAGCCATCCTCCAAAAGATCTACAAGGATTAAATGCTGCTGAGGGCGAGGGGAACAGGGAATCCTCCTACACTGTGGGCAGGAATGGAAATGGGCGGGGGCAGCCACGAAGGAAAACAGTATGGGCATTCCTTAAAACACTAACTATAGACTTAGTACATGATCCGGCAAGCCCACTCCTTGGGTTAGATCCGTAAAGAACATTAATTTAAAATGATACATGCACCCCTCTCTTCAGGGCAGCACTATTGACAATATCCAAGACACAGTATCACCAAAATGTCCATCAATAGAGAAATGAAGAGAAAATGGTTGATTTGTACACCGAATACACTCAGCCATCAACAGAACGAAAAAATGCCACTGGCAGCAGCATGGATGGACCAAGAGATTTATTATACTGAGTGAAGTCAATTAGAGAAGGAACAAGAAATATATCACTTACAGGTGGAATCTATAAATTCATCAAATGAACTAATTTATAAACAGTCTCACAGACTTAGAAAACTCACTTATGATTATTTTTTTTTAAGGTAGGGGAAGGAAGACATTAAGAGGTTGGGATTAACATACTCACTGCTTATTATCAGATAGATAATCCAAAATAACGAAATAGCACAGGTAGGTCTACTGAACACACCGAGAGAACCAATATAGGAAAGAACCGCGAAAGGGAATAGAGATCCGTTCATGCATAACTAAACCAAGTTCCTGTACACTTAAGACAAACACATCGGGAATCAACTCTACTCGAACAGAAAATAAACACCAAATAACAAAGAACAACAGAAAAAGCAAGAGTGGTGCAGGAAGAGATGCTGCCACCTTGTGGCCACGCTTGGTAACGACGGAAAAACCTGTGCTCACGGGCACTTCATATTCACCAGGTCAAGGGGCTTAGGGAGAAGGAAATGGCAACCCACTCCAGTGTTCGGAGGAGCCTGGTGGGCTGCTGTCCATGGGGTCGCACAGAGTCGGACACGAATGAAGCAACTTAGCATGCATGCATGGGGCTTAGAGTTCTGTAGCTCAGACGGTAAAGCGTCTGCCTACAATGCGGGAGACCCGGGTTTAAACCCTGGGTCGGGAAGATCCCCTGGAGAAGGAAATGGCAAACCAGTCCAGTATTCCTGCCTGGAAAGTCCCATGGACGGAGGAGCCTGGTAGGCTACAGTTCATGGGGTCGCAAAGAGTCAGACACGACTGAGGGACTCCGCTTTCATGGGGCTGAAAGGAAAAAAACATCTATTCTCAACAAATGTCCTCGGGTAGATCCTAAAAAGAGAATTTAAAACAGGGCTGTCAGTCAAGGGGACAGAAGTCAGTTTTATTCACACTGTTTTTCAAAAATCATATGAAAATATTTCAACGTGGCGAACTCTTAAGAGAAACGCCAATCAAAACTCACACAGGTCAGAATGGACATTGGCAAGAAGTCTAAAACCAATAATGCTAGAAAGGGTTGTAGAGAGAAGCGAGCCCTCCTACATGTTGGATGCTGGCAATGTCAATTGTTAACAGCCAGACGGTAGGATAGCGCGGAGGTCTCTCAAGTGAAAAGAGAATGAGATTACCACACTGCCTGAACCCAGACAGAAAAAGAAACTCCAAATTGATGAAAGAGCTCAAAAGAGGGCTGATAGTCTCAACCTCTTGAGGGAAATATAGGTAGGACAGACAGACAGAACATGCTATGCTATAAACCGCAACTCTGTTTGGATCCACCTCTTAGAGTAATGAATAAAAAAAATAAACTTTTTGGGCTCCAGAATCACTGCAGATGGTGACTGCAGCCATAAATTAAAAGACACTTGTTCCTTGGAAGAAAAGTTATGACCACCTAGACAACATATTAAAAGCAGAGACATTACTTTGCCAACAAAGGTCTGTCTAGCCAAAGCCTTGGTTTTTCCAGTAGTCATGTATGGATGTGAGGGTTGGACTATAAAGAAAGCTGAGTGCCAAAGAACTGATGCTTTTGAACTGTGGTGTTGGAGAGACTCTTGAGAGTCCCTTGGACTGCAAGGAGATCCAACCAGTTCC